>NC_142699.1:3998331-4303671 GCF_029339155.1 Prunus mume | reverse complement strand
GACAACAGTATCCGGATTTGGGATCCTGGCCATGGCAACCTTTTGATCCTTCCTGAACGCCTCTTAACATGCCATTGCATCATGGCTGTCATGTTGTTCGAGTATCTTGGCTTCTCGTGTTTGTAACCTCTGTCCGAGCACGAATCCTGTATTTGATTCATCCTTTTGAACCGGTCTGGAGCGTCGCTTCTGTCTTGCCGTGGGCTGTTGCTGGCATCACTTTCTTGACTCGGACCTTCCCGAGAGCTACGGTTTATCTCCATAGCGCGGTGCGGGTTACAGCTAGAGCTTCCAATATTCATAAACTTGAAAAGAATTCTGTTAGAGTATGCATACTGAGAAGTCCCACTAGGCGTGCCAAATTGCTCACCCCGTTTTGTGATTTCTCCTGAGATGGAAGGGCAAAGTTCCCCATTGCCTTGAAAACCATTGAGTGGTCAACAAGTCAGCTTTCTTTGGTGTATGAGCGTGCCACTGCTAGCAATGAAGATCCTAGCAGACTTATTCTAGAATAGATAACTTGCGCCTCAAGTCACTGATTTCTACAAATGATTGTGAATTTGGGTGAGAAATATCTCCCAAGTAAGTTCTTTTCCTGCCTCAGACTGGTGAGGACTTTAACAATTTATCTCAGAAAAGAGGTTGTTCGGCGAATGGTTGATGGAATTTAAGCTGTTTTAGGCAGAATTGCCTTTTACAAAACTATAAAAATAAATACCCACGCTAGAAAGATAAAAAGACAGCAGGAACTCCATTTACTGGATGGGAGGCTCGATCCAGTTAGGTGGAAATATCTGGGGATGAATCATAACAACTTCAATTGCTAAGTTTCATTGTAAATCTATACCAAAGGTCAATTTTGGCAGAGCTTTAATATACTTCAAGCTTTTATGAGGCTTTTGAGTGGGCGAGCTGACTTCTTAAGCTGAGAGGCGAAATGGTGTTCTTGAGGACTTCAGTGGGCTAGAGACTGCACTGTGAAATTTGTTGAGGTTTTCATATTTGGGAAAAGCTCAAGCTCTACCTGTCTTGGTTTTTTGCTGAACCAAATTTGTAATGAGAGAAATCTCATTTTAAATGACTTATTTTCTAAGTCTGAACCTTGGGAATTCTGATCTAAAGCTGGTTTCACTTGGAATTCAAGTGAGCTTCTGGTTGATTTTGAGTTGTTTGTTTGGTTGATGAATTGATCGTTTTTGTTGTGTGTCTTTCAACCTGTTCACCCTCTCTTCTATTTATAGAAAAATGTTTTCTGGAGTAGGGTAATTTTTAATAATGGGCTGCAATTTCTTTAAGAAAGATCTTTTTAATTTTCAAACACAAGAAAAAGGAATTTTATCTAATTTTTTGGCAGTCGAGCTCTCAATAGTCACTTCTCTGTCTTTGAAAGAGAACCTAACTCCTTTCTAATCCAACTGCCCTTGTGAGATCTCAAACCGTGATGGTTAGCTTGATTTCCTGTTTGAACAACTCTCTGCCCTTCTGCTTATCTTCTTCTTTAAATAACAAGGCCTTTTTATCTCTTGGGACAATCACCCTATTTGGAATAGAGAAAATATCTCTGAATATATATATATATATATGTAAGAGAGGATTTTGATCTTCTGATGGCAGAAATTGAGAAGTCCTTTTGCCACACTGTCAACTCAGTTGAGTTTGTTGACTTTTCCATTTTGGTAGTCACGTGGGTTACGCAGGTCTCTTCCTTTTTTTTTTTTCAATCATGCTAGACCCATTCTGATTTGTCTGGAGCACAAAGATAACTGCTTTTCTTTTGGGGGCCCAAGTTTGCTTGCCACATTTTGATGAGTCTTGGGGTGGGCTTCTTTGGATTTTGGCTTTTGCCTTCCATTTTGCAAAAGCCAAACTGCTTGAGTCCTGTAGCTTTTATTCTGGGCTTACTCCGTGTTGGGCTGGGCGCGTTTAATTTAGGCCTAAACAAAAACACATGTATTAAACAAGAAGAATCCACACTTACGTGTATTGTACGTTTTCCTTGTGTATGGAAAATGGAAGTATTGTTCAAAAATACATATGTATTTGTATAACACAATTATTAAACGACAATATATTATACTATTTATTATTAAAATTAAAAATAAAAACAAAATAGGCCCCAAGTGAAATTAATTAAACTACTCTGAATTAATTAATTATATTTAAAAAAAGCTATTAATTCGAAACTAAATACCTTGTGTGGGCTAACTTCCAATTACCTAGCATGGCCCAACTCCCAAGTACCCAATGTATTTTTATCGTATAGCCTAGCGGCTATACTATTTTTCAAATAAATTTTAAAGCTGCCTAGTATAGCCGGTCGGCTATACCCTTGAAATTTATTATCTTTGATTGGTATAGCCGCGCGGCGATACTATTTTTTAAAAGAAAATTAGCAACAAAGAGTGCTGTTTCGGAAAAAGAAGACAAAATTTCAAAAAATATAGTATAAACGCGCCGCGATACTCTTGAAATATATTTTTTTCAACAATATAGCCGTCGGATATACTATTTATTAAAGAAAATCTTACAAAAACCCCTGCAAGAGTGGGTATGAATCAATTTCATCTTTTTCCTTAGGCTAACTTACCTTACTACCAAGCATATGAATGAACATAAAGTTCGGCCACTATATAATGTTTCAATATATATTATTTTTATTCAATAATATGTAAAATTGTGTTTGTAATGCGTGAATGTTGTGGACAATTGTGTAAAACACGTGTATTTAACATGAAAAAACACGATTATTGTGTACGGAAAATGGAAGTATTGTTGAAAAATACGTGTGTATGTGTATAACACGATTATCAAACGACAATATATTACACTATTTATTATTTAAAATAAAAATAAAAACAAAATAGGCCCCCAGTGAAATTAATTAAACTAATCTGAATGAATTAATTATACATATATACATAAATATAAAAAAACTATTAATTCGAAACAAAATAATTAATTTAAATCTTAAATGCCCAAGTGCCCCAAGGACAAAGGCCATCTTCTTTATAATTAAACATTAAATATTATATATTCAATGCCCAAGTTCAATTTGAAGCCCAATTGGCTTCTACTTGGCCCAACTCCCAATTACCTTGTGTGGGCCAACTTCCAATTATCTAGCATGGCCCAACTCCTAAGTACCCAATGTATTTTAATCGTATAGCCGTGCGGCTATACTATTTTGAAAGAAATTTTAAAACTGCCCCATATAGCCGACCGGCTATACCCTTGAAATTTATTATCTATGAATGGTATAGCCTCGCGGATATACTATTTTTAAAAAGAAAATTAGCAACAAAGAGTGCTTCTTCGGAAAAAGAAGACAAAAGGTCAACAAAAATCCGTATAGCCGCGCGGCTATGCTCTTGAAATATTTTTTTTCACCGTGCGGCTATACTATTTATTAAGTAAAACCTTTAAAAAACCCCACAAGAGAGGGTATGAATCAATTTCTTCTTTTTCCTTAGGCTAACTTACCTTACTACCAAGAATATGAATGATCAGAAAGTTCGGCCACTATATAATGTTTCAATATATATTATTTTTATTCAATAATATGTAAAATTGTGTGTGTAATGCTTGAATTTTGTGGACAATTGTGTAAAAACACGTGTATTTAACATGAAAAAACACGATTATTGTGTACGGAAAATGGAAGCATTGTTAAAAAATACGTATGTATGTGTATACCATGATTATGAAACGACAATGTATTATACTATTTATTATATAAAATAAAAATAAAAACAAAATAGGCCCCCAGTGAAATTAATTAAACTAATCTGAATTAATTAATTATACATATATATATATATATAAATATAAAAAAACTATTAATTTGAAACAAAATAATTAATTTAAATCTTAAATGCCCAAGTGCCCCAAGGCCCAAGGCCTTCTTTTTGATAATTAAATATTAAATATTATATATTCAATGCCCAAGTTCAATTTGAAGCCCAATTAGCTTCTACTTGGCCCAACTCCCAATTACCTTGTGTGGGCCAACTTCCAATTATCTGCTTCTGGATTATGTACTACTCTTTCAACCTTACTGATATGATCCGAAATTTGAACCAATGTCAATTATTTTAGGAAGCTCTGGTCAAGGATTCATATGTATATGTTAATGGTATCCGACAGAGTCCTGATGGATGAATATTGAATGCATAAAGATTTATCAAGTTTCAAGCAAGAAAAACCAAACCAATCAATCTATTGCTTAACAAACCAGAAATAAATAGTTAGAATTTGAGATTGGGGCCTAAAAACCGAACCTTGTTATTGGCAAGACCATAGAAACTCCATGATAGCATAGCTTCATCATTTCCTTCCACCGAAGATAGACACCATGTCAGCAAATTTTGAATTTTTTTTTTTCTGGTGGGCCATGCCGTCAATATAAATAGAGAAGAGAATAAGGCGGAGTTGGCAGAGGGAGGAATTGATGTTGTTGTCATTGGTGTGGTGAGGTGAACATGTCGTTTGGGAGAGAGCCTAGAGAGAAGAGAATAAGGCAAGAAACAGGGAGAGGAATGGAATTAGATGAATTAAGAGTCTCATGATCTCTTCTTTTATGGACCTAACTTGTGCTTGCTTCGGCTTCCCAATCTCAATCTCAAGCTCAAATTTGCAGCTAAACTTTTTCAATTTCAGGTTTTAGACTAGGATTTTTAATAAATAGTATAGCCGAGCGGCTATACGCTTCTGGAGTTGTGTTTTTATAAATATTTTTAATAAATAGTATAGCTGAGCGGCTATACTCTTTACATAAGACACTTTAGTAGATTTTTACATAGTGCATCTAATCCTTTAAGGCAATCTCCAGCCATGGGCTATATCCCAAATATAGTCCTAAAATAATGCTAAGAATGGGTTTATCATTAAATTAAACAATCTATAGTTGTGGAATATATAAGTGTTGTACCATAGGTTTTCTCAAAATAATAAAATATGAAGGACTCTAAAATATAGCCCTGCATGGTTGGAGATGAAAATATTTAGCCCTGTACTATTCTTTAAAAAATTAATATTTTGGAGGGCTAAATTTTTAGCATTGGACTACATTTAGCCCTATGACCGGAGATGGCCTAACCCAACTACCAAGACTACAACCAAATATTTACATGGAGAACGCATGCGTATCTAACATAGTCCCTGAATATGGGCTATGTTTCTTCGACCACCACAACTACAACCATACACACAGAACATAGATTGCTTCCAAAAATAAAAAACAAAGAAAATTTGAAAGCATAAGCAAAAGCATGCCATGTCCTAAAATCCTATGTGCCGTATCAAATACAAAATGCTTCTCTACATGTCTTTAACAGATGAATGCATCTCTCCTTCAATAACACAGACAATCTCATTGTTCCAATCAGGTAGGTCCTAAAATGAAGGAGCTAAAAGAAAGCTAATATGTTTGACAGCAGTAGTGGGAAATCACTTCAAAAGCCTCAAGACATGGATTCATACCATTAGCATCTTACCAGCTCTTAATTCATTGATATAGTGAACTGGAAAATAATCAATTAAAAATTGATACGTAAGTACTTACAAATTGATACCATTAGCATCTTACAAATTGATAAAATTTCAAATCTAACATAAGAAATTAAAGCAAGGTTTGAGTGAAGCATCATAAAACATCATACATCTTTGGAGACAAACAGCTCAATCAACCCTCTGCACTTGGAACCAAAACTCTGGTCCCATCTCTTTCCTGCAAAATGTAAGTAGAAATATATAGTTACATTTAATTATATGTTCAGAAAAGGACTTTCTTTTGGAACTAGCTTGGAAAAATGGGAACTTGAGCTCACTGCCATGGCACTTGAATCTCTGTTAGAAGATGAGTTCAACCAAATGGGCTGGTTTGATATTAATGGATGTGCATAAATCCTGCTCATGAGCACCCATGGTTAATGATATAAAAACACTAATTAATTTCTTTTGTCAAGATATGTATGGTAGTTGGTAATTATGATTGAATGAGTAAACAAAAATGCGAAAATGAAAAGGATATATAGGTACCCAGAGTCTAAGGACAGAGAAGAAGGAAGCTGGGCAAGAAGATCACAGGAATTTGTTCTTCAGCGCTGCATTGTATCTCTGCATGGAAGGACTGGATAAACTGGAAAAATAAGTTCATTTCCTCCATTAGTCTGAGTGTTCTCATCAGCCCCAGAAAAACAACAATCCATCAACTCAATAAACCTAAACAATAATAAAATAAAATAAAAATTAGTCACAAAAAGAAACATGAATTAGAAAATACTATCAAGTAAATGAGCCAAGTTTCGACCCCGCATTCATAACATTGTAGCAAATTCACAATCAGACCATTCAAACCAACAGGAAGAGAAACAAAACAGAATATAATTCCAATTATGGTAGCAAAACTCACAAGACAGGAAATAATCCCCAAGTCAGCAAATTTTGTATTTAGGGTTCCCATGACTTGTGCTTGCTTCGGCTTCCAAATCTCAATCTCAAGCTCAAATTTGCAGGTAAACTTTTTCAATTTGGGGTTTCAAACTTCCAGTCAATTTCAAAAAATGGGGCTAGGCGGACGGCTAGGCGGCTAGGTGGGCGCTAGGCGGCTAGGCGGGCGCTAAGGCGAATGGGCGGGGCCTCCTAGGCGGGTTGGGTCATTTTTCGGTGCCGAACAAGGAGGACGAAACAGCAGAAACTTGACTGCGTCTGCAAGCTCCGTCCTATGCGAGTGCAAGCTTCGTGTTTGTTTCAAATGTATTCAAAGAGTATAGCGGAACGACGATACCCTTAAAATATTCGAATATATTAATATTTAAAGAGTATAGCCGGACGGCTATACGTTTAAAATATCAAAAAATAGGACGCCTAGGCGGGCTAGGCGGGTCCTTATTATTTTATTTTATAAATAGTATAGCCGGTCGGCTATACTCCTGAAATTAACCCTTCAGGTCAATATGTCAATATTGATGTCTCCAATATGTCAATATGAAATAGAAATAACAATCGCTACTTGACAAAGATCTATTTCCAGATCAGAAAGAAAAATTTCCTTGAGGCCATTGACAAGTGAGAACATCAATTTTTTTTTAAGCTTCTTATAATCCAAACATAAACAATCTCTAAAAAAATTCCATCTTCTGCATGATTTTGGTTCATTCTTGATAGTAATTGTCGCACCAAGGCACTAGATATCCTCATGAAGGATCTCAAAATTTTTGCCAAAGGTAATGAGGAGCTGTTCAAAGAAATGCAGCACATGTGTATGGGTTCAATCCAACAGGGATCATAAGGCACTCTCTATGTGTGGAGATGTAATGTGTATGAGGAAGAATATGATGAAAGAACTCAGGCAAATAATTGAGGCAAATCCAGTTTTCCATGGCAAACTGAAGTGTCCTAGCATCAAAAGTCATAGATTACATAAACTCATTAACCAAAGGTAAATGCTTCCTCTCTAGTTTTGGTCTTCCTTTCTATTTTGTGATTGCATATGTTCATACATATGCCTGTGCGCGTTTGTGTGTGAGAGAGAGTATTTGTTATTCTCATATTTAGTAAAAGATTAAGTCACTTTCAGTTTTTTGTAGTTGGCAGAGACACTGACTTGTGTGTTTAACTTGACAGCTTGAATCGGCATCATTAACAGTGTAAAGACCCTCGTCCAAATCCAGTAATTAAGACTCTTTTCGTTGATCGTGTTTGTGAATGGCAGGACTGTTTGTCTTGGTCTCTATCCACTGGGAACAGTTTGCAAGTAAGATATGTTCTGGTAAACTGAAATTCTTTTCGTATTGGTCCTCATTAACCAATGTTTCCTGCTCATCAGCCATACAAGCTGAGTTTCTTTTTCTATTTTTAAACAAGATTTTGTTTAGTCTTTCTGGTTTCTTCTAAGATTGCTCTAACCTTCTGTATTTAGCCTTCACAAGCAACATCAAATCCACTTCCAACTTCTTCTGCTGAGCCAAAAATTTATATGTAACACAAGATGCGCTCTCCGGGAGCAGTATCTCTCAATGCTGCAAAGAGCCCAGGTATTTTATTTTAGTTCTTCAAGTGATGTTGTTGGGTACCGGTACCCTCTAATTTATGTTTGAAATGTGTCGTCATTTTACACATTGCATAGTTGTTATTATTAACTTTTGATTAAATTTTTGTGACTACAGCTATAGAGGTTATTGACTATCCATGCTTGTCCAAAAAAATGTTCTTTCTGATTTTGGATGAGGTAATCTGAATCAATTTTATGTACAGAATTACACAACTATAGAACTTGTGTATCTTGACCTTGGTTTTCTTTCATTTGTTTAGGTAAAATCAATTGTCACTGATCCTGGCCAAAGTCACCTGTCCGCGGTTGCCATACCCAATGTTTTGCCCACTACTTTTGCACTGACACTAAATGAGGGCTCATCTCCAATGAGCATGGATTTTCATCCCACTTGGCAGACTCTTCTTCTATGTTAAGTAATGAGAAACTATGTTCCTTTTTTCCTTCTTTTTTTCTCCCATCGTTTATAAATTTCCCGTCCTTTTACGATGATTGTGTGCGGTAAC
Source organism: Prunus mume (assembly GCF_029339155.1). Lineage (NCBI taxonomy): Eukaryota > Viridiplantae > Streptophyta > Magnoliopsida > Rosales > Rosaceae > Prunus > Prunus mume. The sequence goes on along the minus strand of NC_142699.1, from coordinate 4,295,115 downwards.
TACTTTTGATAGTTCACTCATGAATCCTGCTAATGTGATTCTTCAGTTGGAACCTGGGGGTGTTGGAAACATATATATGACTATGGGAAGTTAGTTCAGGGAAAAAGTTGCTTTCAAAAAATTTTAGAGTCTGGAATCTTGACGCAGGCCCAATGGCCTTAAAGGTGCATCTGCTTCTGGATTACGTACTACTCTCTCAACCTTACTGATATGATCCGAAATTTGAACCAATGTCAATTATTTCAGGAAGCTCTGGTCAAAGATTCATATGTATCTGTTAATCGTATCCGACAGAGTCCTGATGGTTCTATATTTGATGAGAATGTTCTCATACTTAAAATGGTATGGAGTTGCTGATTTTCAGTTCTTGTAGTTCATATTCACTGCCGTCGTGTTCTTCAATGAACTGGGGTTGCATATGCAAAGCGCATTGTGCAATTATATTCTTATAATGGAGGCAACAACAATTGGAAGTAAGTTATGAATAAGAACACAAATTCTCAAGGAAACTGCAACTTTTGAGTATGTGACTATAAACCCAACCGGTCATTTTTCTTACGTTGATTGATGCTCACTTAGGAAGTGTAAATGATTTTGGCATTCTTTTCCCCTCACGACCAACTTTTGGTCATAACTTGTGCTGATGACAAGACCATCAAGGTTGGTTTCATTAATGTATGTTTAAGGTTTGGGATATATTTTGTAGCCGAAGACTGTTTACTTTTGAAGGTCATGAAGCTCCTGTCTATTCTGTCTGTCCCATACCAAAGAAAATGTCCATGTAAGGGCCACTTTGGGTATTGATGTTGTGGTTCTGGTGATGTTTTTGTTTTGAATCCTCTGATTTACTTTCCGGTTCCTGCAATATATTATCCAACACTTGTTTTCATGCTTCATGCCTCAGTTGTCTTTTCAACATCAGTGGATGGCAAGATCAAAATATGGTTATATGATAGCTTTGAAGGCAGTGCTGTACCAAACTGGCTCATAGTGCTGATGTTCAAAGGTTCAACTTTTATTTCCTGATTGATATCTTTGGGTGAATATAGTAATGTTAGTTTTGATTGAGATCATGTTAGAGTTCTTAGTTTATATATGTATTTTCAGATTTAGGAAGAGATGTATTTTCTGGAGATTTCAGCTAGAGAGAATGAAGAGAAAAATGATGAAGGTACTGTTCTATATGAATTCTTACGTTCTTCCGCTTACATAGAGACTGACGTAGAGAGAAATGTGATTCTCTTCTAACGAATTACAACTGTCACCCTATTAGGTGCTTACACGTGTCATACCAAATCAAAGCTAGAGAATCCACGTAGACTATGATCTAATGGTTCTCATTACATCATTTAAAATAGACAGAACAACAAAAAAATAGAAAATTACTTCTGCTCTAACAAATCAGTGCAGAATCAGGCGAGCAGTAATCAACAACTCGGATGAATCGCGAATCAGTGAATCGGATTAAATCAGCGAGCAGGAGAAAATCAACAAAGCATAGAAAATCAGCCAGAAAAGGATTATATTTCAACACTCCCATCTAATCCTTTAGCTGATTTCACTCCAAGCAAGCTTCTCAACCTCACAAACCGATCCTTAGGCGAGCCTTAGTCAAAATGTCTGCTATTTGATCTTCTGTCTTGCAGTACACCAGTTCGATTTCTTTTGCTTGAATGGCTTCCCTTATGAAATGAAATTTCCTGCTGATGTGCCTTGTCTTTTGGTGATGAACTGGATTCCTTGCCATTGCAATTGCAGAGGTGTTGTCACATAGAATTGAAGTCCCTTCTACCTGTTCTTCACCAAAATCTTCAAGCACAAATCTAAGCCACTTAGCTTGTGAAGTTGCTTCTGCAGCGCTCACATACTCAGCTTCGGCTGTAGATAAAGCAACTGTGTTTTGCTTGATGGAAGCCCAAGAGAACATGCCTGAGCCTAGTGTGAAGGCATATCCTGAGGTGCTCCTCATATCATCCTCACTCCCAGCCCAGTCACTATCACAGTACCCAATTAGAGTAGCTGTTTTCCCCTTTTCAAACTCAATTCCAAAATCTAATGTGCCTTGTATGTATCTCAGCACCCTTTTAGCAGTTCCCATGTGTTTCTTTGAGGGTTTGTGCATAAACCTAGCAAGCAAGCTAGATGCAAACATGATATCTGGTCTTGTGGCAGTCAGATACAGCAGACTCCTACAATCTGTCTGAATTCATTTTCATCTGCTGCTTCACTTCCATCTTCTCTACACAATTTCTCATTCACCACTAATGGAATTGCCACTGACTTGCAATCTCTCATTCCAAACTTCTCAAGAATTTTCATGGCATATTTCTTTTGATGAATGAAAATATGCTTATCAGTTTGTTCCACTCCCATGCCAAGAAAATGGTGCAACATACCCAAGTCTGTCATCTCATAGTGTTGCATCATATCTTGTTTAAACTCTTCAAGCATTTTAGGACAGCTTCCAGTATATATAATGTCATCTACATAGAGTGAGACAATGATAATACCTGAGGTGTCACTTGTTTTGATATAGAGAGTAGCTTCACTTAAGCTCTTCTTAAAACCTGCAGTGTTGAAATAGGCATCTATTTCATCATACCAGGCCCTTGGGGCTTGTTTCAGTCCATATAGAGCCTTGTTCAACCTGTACACCTTGGTTTCCTTGCTCTCTTGTACATATCCTTGAGGTTGTTCAACATAAACTTCCTCCTTTAGAATGCCATTGAGAAAGGCAGACTTCACATCCAGTTGAAATAGGTACCATTCCTTTTGTGCTGCAAGAGCAATCAAAGTCCTAATGGTGTCTAGCCTTGCCACAGGGGCAAAAGTCTCATTGTAATCAATACCGGGCTTTTGTGAGTAGCCTTTAGCCACTAAACGAGCCTTGTTTTTCTGCACAGTACCATCCAGATTCAGTTTAGTCTTGTAGACCCACTTAACACCAATCACAGGTTTAGCAAATGGTCTCTCGACAAGTTTCCAAGTGTCATTTTTTTCTATCATTTCCAGTTCAGCTTCCATTGCCTTTCTCCATGACTCATCTTGAGTTGCATCTTCATAATTTTCAGGTTCCACAATACACACATTACATTCAGCCATGATTTCACTTACACTTCTCCATTTCTTTGGTGTGTGATCAAAGAAATGAGAACTTTCACCCATGCCTTCATCTTGCAGAGTGGTATCTTAACTATTTGAATTTGTGTATCCAAGCTTTGACTTGGTTCAGCTCGTAATGTGACTTCTTCATTCATTTGCAGTGATGTATCCAAGCTTTGACTTGGTTCACAGCTTTGATTCTCAGTAGGCAAAGGGACTACCATCTCTTCTTCATTTGTATTTTCCCACTTCCATAAGCCATTTTCATCAAATTGCACATCTCTGGACAGAATTATCTTCCTAGTACTTGGATCAAACAGCCTATATCCCTTTTCACAGAGACCATAGCCTACAAAAATACACTTGTGATGTTTTCTTCAAGCTTATGCCTCAATGAAGGAATAAGCACATGACAAGGTGATCCAAATATTTTTAAATGGGCAATTCCTGGTTTTCTGCGTATAAGCTTCAAATGGTGTTATCTTGTTAAGAGCCTTGGTAGGACATCTATTTAGCAAATAGATCTGTATTTACAGCTTGCCCAAAACTCATAGGGAACACCTTTCTCATGCAACATGGACTTGGCCATTTCCACTCTGTCTGTTCTTCCTCTCGCCACTCCATTTCTTTGTGGAGAATATGCCATAGTTAGCTGGCTTTGAATACCAGATTCCTCACAAAACTTGTTGAATTCTCCAGATAGAAACTCTCCACCCCTGTCACTTCTCAAGCCTTTTATCTTATACCCACTTTGCAGCTCAGTCATAGCTTTGAATTTTCTAAAACATTCCAATGCACTTGACTTATTTCTGATGAAGTACACCCATGACATTCTAGTAAAATCATCTGTAAACAGTAGAAAGTACCTGTTTCCAGATAATGATTCTGTTTTCATTGGTCCACAGATGTCTGTGTGAACCAATTCCAAGGGGTTTGAAACTCTCCAAGTGGATTCCAAAGGAAAGAATCCCTATGCTGTTTTCCAAGCATACAACCATCACATACAACCATCTTCTGCTCCAAGTGAGGTAAGCCATGAACCATCCCTTGATTCTCAAGCAATTTTATACTTCTTTCATTTAAATGCCCTAGCCTTTTATGCCATGTCTGCAAGCAATGGGTGACACTTGCTTTTAGAACCAACTCACTCGCAGGCATCATCGTCAATGGAAAGCATCTGTTATTTGTCATCTGCACCTTCACAATCAGATTTTCTAGTGACTGATTGTCATAAACACTCACCTCATTTCCTCCAAACACAAGGTGATAGCCATGTTCCATCATTTGCCCAACACTAAGCAGATTTTCTTCAAGGCCAGGTACAAGCATTACTTCATGAATGTGCTTCTTGCCTAACTTAGTTTTTATCACCAAACTCCCTTTTCCAGCAACTGGGACCACTTCTCCAGTTCCCATCTTCACCTTAGAGCTCAAATTCCTTTGAATATTGACCAAAAGTCCCTCATCTCCTGTCATGTGGTTACTACAACCACTGTCAATATACCAGAGTGATTTACCTTCACATCAGATTGCAGCATTACACACATAAAACAGAGTGCCACAATCTTCCTCCTGATTTGCATAATTCACTTTCTGCACATTCTTGTGTCCATAGCAATCTCTGATCATATGTCCAGGCTTCCCACAACCATGGCATTTAGGTTTTCCTTCATACCAACATTTTCCATAATGAAATCTGTCACAATTTTTGCAGGCCATTTTGTTTCCATCGTTGGATTTCCAATTTCTCTGAGATATTTGATCTGCAGACGCAATTCCATTTTCAAGGTTTTTTCTACCAACATTCAGACTAGGGTCAGGGTTTTTTCTACCAACATTCAGACTAGTGAAGGCCTTTTCTGTAGAATTCTCAGTGTGTCTATCCAATCTGAGCTCAAAGCTCTTCAGTGAAGCAACAACCTCTTGAACCTCAAGTGTTTCAAGGTCCTTAGAGTGTTCAATTACAGAGCAGATAGAATCATAAGATTTAGGTAAACTAAACAATAGTTTCTGGACAATTCTCTCTCTAGATAGTTCCTCACCATAACTCTTCATATGATTTACTATATCAAACAACTTAACCAGATATACAGATAAAGATTCACTATCCTTCATGCGGGTATATTCAAATTCCCTACGTAGCCCTTGCAATTTGACATTTCGTACTGTTTATCTCCTCCAATTCCAGAATATCCTGGCACCCTTTGAGGTCTCCTCATTCACAATCCTGGGGAACAACTCGATCTGAAACTGCACTTTGGATCAATCCAAGTGCACGAGCATCCTTCATCATAACCATCATAGACTTCTCAGGTGTCTACAGCCTCCTCTTTCTCCTTCTTCAGATCTAGGTCACTTAACCCATTCTCAACCAGATCCCATAAACCATGAGATTTCAGAATAGTTTTCATTCTGATACTCCAGAACTCATAATTTTCTCCATTGAAAATTGGAGTTCGCAGCTCAGAGGTACTCGATCCTGCCATATTAGACATTGGATTTGAGAAATCGCGATCTTCAGATGAGCTCAAGTTCTAGCTCAAACAAAAACCAATTTCTCCGATTCAATCACAGATTCACGCCCAGCTCAAGCAATCGAACCAGGCTCGCGATACCATGTTAGAGTTCTTAGTTTATATATGTATTTTCAGATTTAGGAAGAGATGTATTTTCTGGAGATTTCAGCTAGAGAGAATGAAGAGAAAAATGATGAAGGTACTGTTCTATATGAATTCTTACGTTCTTCCGCTTACATAGAGACTGACGTAGAGAGAAATGTGATTCTCTTCTAATGAATTACAACTGTCACCCTATTAGGTGCTTACACGTGTCATACCAAATCAAAGCTAGAGAATCCACGTAGACTATGATCTAATGGTTCTCATTACATCATTTAAAATAGACAGAACAACAAAAAAATAGAAAATTACTTCTGCTCTAACAAATCAGCAGAATCGAGAATCGAACAACTCGACAGAATCGACGAATCAGTGGATTAAATCAGCGAATAGGAGGAAAATCAACGAACAGTAGAAAATCAGCCAGAAAAGGATTATATTTCAACAATGTAGCCTTTTTTTCATGTGGGATCAGCCAAGGAGGGAAACAATCAGAGCCAGCAGCGACCAAGTGTAAAAACATGGATTTGTCTTTTTGTTTTTGATATTAAGAGAGATTACATGAGCCTCAACTAAACCAACATCTTCCATTGCAAAAATGCGATGAAGGGAACATTGAACTCCTATCAAAGACTTTTTTCATATTTATTTTGTTCGAACTACACAAATATAAGAAATCCAGGCCTAGATTTCTTCTTTATGTCTTCTTTATGAATTTCTGACTCCTCAATCTTCCGCTTTCAAATACTTCATTCCTAGTCCTAGATCGAGGACACAATACAAAGATTATAGTAACCAGTACTGTGTTGTCTACTGGACTGCTGATCATGGGCCTAACCCTGCTATTATATGTGAGGAAGAACCAGCAACAAATATATGGTAAGCTAGTTGATTTTCTACTCTTCTGCCCCTCCATCTTCTAAGATAGGTAGGTTCAGTTCTATAGAAAATGTTTGCTGTTGCCTCTCTGGTTTCTAAGCTAAGGTTCCATGCTACATTATTTACTTCACTACGTACTTCACAGGAGAACTGAAGCCCGGCCAAAAGGAAGATCTGGAATTACCATTATTTGACTTGGCCGCTGTTGTTTGTGCAACCAAAAACTTTTCAAACTAGAATAAACTTGGAGAAGGTGGTTTCGGATCAGTCTTTAAGGTAAAATCAAATACAGTTCTCCCTACAGTTAGCTTGACAGTTTCCACATGTCATTTGGGTCAGGACTAAGGTGGTGTAATTTTTTATTTTTTATTTATTTATTTTTTTTTCTGTTCTTCGTGGGTTGGTTTTGTGTTCCTATGCAAGAGGAGGAAGAGACATATCTTTCTTTTTCTTTTTTTCTGTCGGCAAACAAGAAGGCATGATCAAATGTCAAAATCTATAACAGAAATGCAATATCCAAAGAATGAAAAGCAGTCCAACCAAGAAGAACCATCAATGGATGAATATTGAATGCATAAAGATTTATCAAGTTTCAAGCAAGAAGAACCAAACCAATCGATCTACTGCTTAACCAAACCAGAAATAAATAGTCAGAATTTGACATTGGGGCCCAAAAACCGAACCTTGTTATTGGCAAGACCATAGAAACTCCATGTTAGGATAGCTTCATCATTTCCTTCCACCGAAGACAGACACCAAGTCAGCAAATTTTGTATTTAGGGTTCCCATGACTTGTCCTTGCTTCGGCTTCCAAATCTCAATCTCAAGCTCAATTTGCAGGTTACTTTTTCAATTTCGGGTTGCAGACTTTCAGTCAATCGCAGTGTTCAAAAAATGGGGCTAGGCGGACGGCTAGGAGGCTAGGCGGACGGCTAGGCGGCTAGGCGGACGGCTAGGCGGCTAGGCGGCTATGCGGGCGCTAGGCGGCTGGGAGGCTAGGCAGGCGCTAGGCGGCTGGGCGGGCCTCCTAGGTGGGTTGGGTCATTTTCCGGTGCCGAACAAGGAGGACGAAGCAGCCGAAACTTGACTGCGTCTGCAAGCTCCGTCCTATGCCAGTGCAAGCTTTCGTGTTTGTTTCAAATATATTCAAAGAGTATAGCCGCTCGGCTACACCCTTAAAATATTCGAATATATTAATATTTAAAGAGTATAGCCGTTCTTAATATTTAAAGAGTATAGCCGAACGGCTATACTTTTAAAATATCCAAATGTATTTAGAAAGTAAAGCCACGCGGGGCTTGAGTTATTTCTTCAATTATTTTATTTATACATGCGATATTAGGAAATGAGAATTTAAATTCTTTCTAATACCTCCCATTCTAATGATTTCCAGCTATTAACTCATTGGGCAAGAATAAAAAATGAATTTTATTTATAACAAGTAATACAGGTTAAACCCATAAATACAACAACAACAACAACAACAAAATCCCTCAACATTTTGTGGATCAAAGGATGTTGAATTTCATAGTATAAAATTGCTTGTATAGCAATTTACTTTCTAGAAGAAAAATTGGATACAAAACAGTTTAACGAGACAACGAAGAGAAGTTTGCAGCTCTGTTTTGAAATTTATTGAATGTATCAGAGGTCATATGACATTGATATATGAACTATTCAAAATGAGAATTCAAACAACATGTGTTAGATGAGAAGTAGCATCTCATTCTTAAATATAACATATTACTTCATTTGTCTATTGGTTATGCCTGTTGTTAAGCTAGTGCAACCAACATTCTTTCACCAAGAAACTTCTCTTGAACCTCAAAGAAATTTAGCTAGGAAAACCTTTGGTGGTTTGGGAAAGTTAAGATAGAAACAGAGGCAGAGGCAAGGCTGAAGAACAATCGCGAGCACATGTGATATTACACAAAATGCAGCAAAGGAATTTAGAATGTCCATTTTCCAAATTAAGCACACATTTTATAATGAAATCAAGATAGGATCTTATAACAAGCCCTCATTAGAGTACAGTGTCCAAAAACACAAGATGAACACCACACCACTCCACACTCAACACACATAATTGCTCTTCAATGTTGTAAATATAATAAAAGATGAGATATCGCTTAATATAATTAAATAGTTCTTCATTCCTCGTCGCCCAAATCATTGAACGCATCGCACAAATCATTGAGCATTTCATCCCACGTCTCCTCCACATGCACATGAAATGAGTATCCATCAACAAGAAGAAAAAAATTGTCCATACCACTAAGAAATTCAAGAAATTCAGAACCCTCTCGCACATAAATTTGCTAATATGAGACGCAAGCTTTGATATTTCATCGTTGTTCTCATCGAAACCAGAAGAATCTCTGACGTCCAACATCACCAAACCTTTGCATTCGTGTAGCAACGTGACAAGACCATTCCAATTAACTTTTGCACCCTTCAAATTTAAGTACTTTATATTAGGCACCAACTTCACAATTGACAATATGCCTCACGCCCATGAACAAAGCCTTTGGACAAATCTAAACCATAAAAATTCTTGCAATGTTTTTGTATAATTTCAAGTATTATGGCCAAATTTAAGTATGAACCCAATGATAATAACACCTCCAAATTTTCCACTTGCCAATCAGCTCTAGGTTCGTGTGTTTGCTGTCAAATAAATTTACTGTCTAATAAATTTACTGATAAACTCGAAGTCACAAGGCCAGGACACCTGCACACATTCCACAACAACAAAAATGCTACATTTACATTTACAAGGAAAATTAAACTGGGTATACTTGAGGGTATGATCAAATGTCAAAATCTATAACAGAAATGCAAAATCCAAAGAATGAAAAGCAGCCCAACCAAGAAGAACCATCAATGGATGGACATTGAATGCATCAAGATTTATCAAGCTTCAAGCAAGAAGAACCAAACCAATCAATCTATTGCTTAACAAACCAGAAATAAATAGTCAGAATTTGAGATTGGGGCCTAAAAACTGAACCTTGTTATTGGCAAGACCATAGAAACTCCATGATAGGATAGCTTCATCATTTCCTTCCACCGAAGACAAACACCAAGTCAGCAAATTTTTGTATTTTTTTCTTGTAGGCCATGCCGTCAATCCGAAGGAAGAAGATAATAAGTCGGAGTTGGCATAGGGGGGAATTGTTGTAGTTGTCATTGGTGTGGTGAGGTGAACATGTCGTTTGGGAGAGAGCCTAGAGATAAGAGAATAAGGAGAGAAACAGGGAGAGGAATGGAATTAGATGAATTAAAAGTCTCATGATCTCTTCTTCTATGGACCTGACTTGTGCTTGCTTTGGCTTCCCAATCTCAATCTCAAGCTCAAATTTGCGGCTAAACTTTTTCAATTTCGGGTTTCAGACTTTCAGTCAATCGTAGTGTTTGAAAAATTGGCCTAGGCTGGCGGCTAGGTGGCTAGGCGGGCGCTAGGCGGCTGGCGGGCCTCCTAGGCAGGTTGGGTATTTTTTGGGTGCTGAACCTAGAAGACGAAGCAGCCGAAACCCAAGAAAACAAATCGATGCTTGAGTTGATAGAGAAGCGAAATGGCTATGACTTCGACTGTAACCTCCGTCCTCTGCGAGTGCAAGCTTCGTGTTCTTTTCGAATATATTTAAAAAGTATAGCCGATCGGTTATACTTTTAAAATATTCAAATATATATATTTCATGCTTATAGCCGAACGGCTATACTTTTAAAATATTCTATGAGTATAGCCGGGCGGCTATACTCTTTAAATATACAATTTTGTTATATCATTTTAGGGTTTGGGGATAAAATACCACTTTAGTCCAATGGGCTAAAGTTATTTCTTCAATTCTTTTATTTGTATCAGCAATATTGGGGAATGAGAATTTAAATGCTTTCCAATACCTTTCATTCTAATGATTTCCAGCTATTAGCTCATTGGGCAAAAATTAAAAAAAAAATATGTATTTTATTTATAACAAATAACATGGGGTAAACCCATAAATACAACAACAAAAAATAGTGATCCGCCAACATTTTGTGGATCAAAGACTATTGAATTTCATATTATAAAATTGCTTGTATAGTAATTTACTTTCTAAAATGTCCATCGTAATAACGAACTAAACCCAATTATTTCCTTTTTCTTATTGCACTTGACAACCCTGCTCTTCTGCTATGAGATATATTAGTCCACGCCGTATTCTATGCATATGAAAAATTGAACACAGAAAACAACCTTTTCCGTCCACCAACATTTGTGCCTACTTGTTTGTCTTCACACATTAGGATAATCTCCATGAAGGGGTTCCAAGGAAAACGTGATGAGATGGATGCGACTAAGTATTTGTTGAAGTTCGGTTTGGTTATGAATAAAATGACTGTTTCTACTGCTACTGTTGCTGGTGTTGTCATTCCTTCCCTCCCGAAATAGGAGATATACAAGGAAATTTCAATGTTTGAATGTGGTTCAGAGAGTTGCCATGTTCAAGTTCTATGAGATGCAAGGTCTCGGTTTCACATCAGTTCAAGGATTTCTCAGAGTTCGTTCTATACTTTCTTAGTTTGAAAATGTCAATTTCATTTGTTTGTTTCACTCATCTGTTAGATTAAAGTGGAGATTATATTAGAAGTGATTTAATCCAACTTATTTTGGAACTTTGAATTTTCTGTACAACTCCATGATCATTTTTCGGTCATTGAATTGTTGGTTTTCTAGCTGGTGTGAACTTGCAACAATGGACAGTTTTTACATGTCAATATTTTATTTTTCAATTTGGGGTTTCAGACATTCAGCCAATTGAAGTGATCAAAAAATTGGCCAAGGCGGGCGCTAGGTTGCTAGGCAATTTGGTTCTCTTTTTGATGCCGAGCCCGGAGTACGAAGTCTCTATCTTTACATACATTGAAAGAGCCCAAATTAACGCAACAGCCGAAACGGAAGAAAAAATAATAATAAAAGCTTGAGTTGAGAGAGAGGCTCAAGACCGAATCTTTGAAGCTTAGAAACGACTGTGACTCCGACTGCAAGCTTCGTGTTCGTTTCTCTGTCCCTAAAACGTGAATATTTTTAAAGAGTATAGCCGCTCGGCTATACGTTTTTAATTTTTAAAATTTTGAAGTGTATAGCCGCACATCAATACCTTTGAAATGTTCAAATATATTAAAAGAGTATAGCCGATACTCTTTAAATATACAATTTTGTCATATGATTCTAGGGTTTAGGGCAAAGTACCACTTTAGCCCATTGGGCTTGAGTTATTCATTCAATTACTTCATTTATACAAGTGATATTAGGGAATGAGAATTTACATTTTTTATGATACCTCACATTCTAATGATTTTAAGCTATTAGCCTATTGGGCAAGAATAAAAAATGAATTTTATTTATAACAAATAATACAGGTTAAACCCATAAATACACCCAAAAAAAAAAAAAAAAAAAAGGATCTTCCAACATTTTGTGGATCAAAGAATGTTGAATTTCATAGTTTAAAATTGCCAGTATAGTAATTTACTTTCTAAATTGTATCCATCGTAATTATGAACTAAACCCAATTATAGCATTTTTCTTATTGCACTTGACAACCCTGCGGCTATACTGTTAAAATATTTTTATAATTTTGCTTCTAGCAATTTTGAATGTGCCTTGGAAACATCATTCATAGTATGAGAGCATACAATTGCCAGGTTTGCCATTTGGATACTCTGTCAGAGCATCTCCAGGAGAGTCTCCAAACTTTACTCAAATTCTAGTTAAAATAGCTAACCGCTTAAAAGGTGGTTTCTTCAGCAATGCTCTCTACTTTAGCTAACCTCAAATATTTATTATTTTAAATTCATTAAAAAATTTAAAAGAAAGAATTCAAAATCAAAAGTAGCCCACCACCGAAACCTTTCTTTTTCTTCTCTCTCTCTCTCTCTTGCGCAACTTCCAGCTTTTTCTTCTCTCTCTCTCTCTCCCTCTCTCTCTTTCCCTCTCCCTCTCTTGCACAGCTTTCAGATTTGGTGAGCCTTGAATTTCTCTCTCCTCTTGCTAGATGTAGTGAGCCAACATGGCGAGATAGGTAGTGAAGCTGCCAGAGTGTTGTTTTCCCTTCTTTTTCGCTAATATACCAAAATTTCCTCGAGGCCATTGACAAGTGAGAACATCATTTTTTTTTATGCTTCTTATAATCTATGCATAAACAATTTTATAAAAAAACAAAAACAAAAAAAACAAAAAAACTATGTTCTGCATGTTTTTGGTTCATTCTTGACAGCAATTGTCGCTCCAAGGCCTTAGATACCCTCATGAAGGATCTCAAAGTTTTTGCCGAAGGTAATGAGGAGCTGTTCAAAGAAATGCATCAAATGTGTATGGGTTCAATCCAACAGGAATCATAAGGCACTCTCTATGTGTGGAGATATAATGTCTATGATGAAGACTATGATGAAGGAAAATGCTAGATCATTGTTCATTATCATATAAATAAGGTACAACAAGCACCATATATGTATCTCTTCAATATGATTGATATATTTGCCAATGATCCTCCTACAACAACTTGTATAAGAATTGAAGAAATATTACTACATAACATTCTATAGTACTATTGGCTACTATACTTTCACATCAGAAAAAGACTAAGATACAAATTCAAAAACTCATTGGTCTTATCATCGACCTCGAGGGTCTTGCCATCTGTTGGTACTAAGCAACGAATCCCATCCTTTATCTACAATTAAGAATCACACAAGACATCAACTACACATGCAAAACCATATAGAAAAGATGAAATTTTTTGATGGTCATTCGTGTTCAGCTCAACACATGACCTCTATCAAATACAAGGGCATTATCAATTCTCACAAGAACAAGGACATTCTTCATGCTGTTCTCTGAGTTGTAAGTGACATGTTGCAGGACATTCATTGGAGACGTGCTGCAGAGAAGGATTCGATCGACTGATATATTGTATGGCACATTCAAATCATGATCCACTGGGGAAACAACAGGCGGCTGCTGGACATGATTACTGTTTAGATGATCATTTCCTTAATTCTCATTGCCTGGAAAGGGCTGTGGCTATATTTCAGTGCTCATGTCATTTATATTGACAGGGAAGCTTGTATTGCAGCCAACACCAAGCAGGGTGTCCTGCTCCTGTGAAATGTTGCATTGGGCTGTGACATAATCAATCAATTGTTGGTCATCAGAGACCTGTGAATTTGACAGTTACCCAAAAACCAAAAAAAAACAAAAAAAAAAAACTATTTGTGAGAGATGTGACCAAACAGCTCAATCAACCCTCTGCACTTGGAACCAAAACTCTGGTCCCATCTCTTTCCTGCAAAATGTAAGTAGAAATATATAGTTACATTTAATTATATGTTCAGAAAAGGACTTTCTTTTGGAACTAGCTTGGAAAAATGGGAACTTGAGCTCACTGCCATGGCACTTGAATCTCTGTTAGAAGATGAGTTCAACAAATGGGGTGGTTTGATATTAATGGATGTGCATAAATCCTGCTCATGAGCACCCATGGTTAATGATATAAAACACTAATTAATTTCTTTTGTCAAGATATGTACGGTAGTTGGTAATTATGATTGAATGAGTAAACAAAAATGCGAAGAAGGAAGCTGGGCAAGAAGATCACAGGAATTTGTTCTTGAGCGCTGCGTTGTATCTCTGCATGGAGGGACTGGATAAACTGGAAAAATGAGTTCATTTCCTCCATTAGTCTGAGTGTTCTCATCAGCCCCAGAAAAACAACAATCCATCAATTCAATAAACCTAAAAAATAATAAAATAAAATAAAAATTAGTCACAAAAAGAAACATGAATTAGTAACTGTAAATTAAAAGGTTCCTCTTAACCTTTGGTGTTCACTCAATTTCCAAATAACACAATAATCCTAGCCTTTCAAACCCACAAGGGGCCTACGCCTCTCAGTCAGATTTTGCATAATGATGGCATATCTACAGAGAATTTATTCAATAATGGATATTTCTTTAAAGAACAATCTATGGAATCTCATAATATGCAGAGATAATAATATTCCAAAAGCCACAAGAGACCTCAATTTCTCAAATTCTTGTTACAATAATTCCTCAAAAGCTCCTTCACCCAGCCAGTCATGGCCAAAACCAAAAGTTCCAGCCATAGGTATAAACAGAAACCAAAAGGCATAAAAGTAAGACAATTTGTAACAGTTATAAGTGAAAACAATAACCGATTATAGCTAGCCAACGTGCTAATCTAATGATTCCAGAGTAAAAAGTAGAATCCAACCACTTAATTAAACTACCCACATGCAAAACAAGAAGAAAAACAGATTCGGATCAAACACTTTCCCCAAATTACACCAACCAGTAGTGACACTAAAAAACAACAGATTATAATGCAACCGCAAGCCCATTCCCAGGTCTTTAATATTGACTGATATGAAATCCACGGTAACTGAGTCAAAATGGTACTCCTTAACGATATGGCATGAAAATTAGAAAATACTATCAAGTAAATGAGCCAAGTTTCGACCCCGCATTCATAACATTGTAGCAAATTCACAATCAGACCATTCAAACCAACAGGAAGAGAAACTAAACAGAAAATAATTCCAATTATGGTAGCAAAACTCACTGGACAGGAAATAATCCCCAAGTCAGCAAATTTTGTATTTGGGGTTCCCATGACTTTGCTTGCTTCGGCTTCCAAATCTCAATCTCAAGCTCAAATTTGCAGGTCAACTTTTTCAATTTCGGGTTTCAGACTTCCAGTCAATCGCAGTGTTCAAAAAATGGGGCTAGGCGGACGGCTAGGCGGTGGGCGGGCGCTAGGCGGCTGGGCGGGCCTCCTAGGCGGGTTGGGTCATTTTTCGGTGCCGAACAAGGAGGACGAAGCAGCCGAAACTTGACTGCGTCTGCAAGCTCCGTCCTATGCGAGTGCAAGCTTCGTGTTTGTATCAAATATTTTCAAAGAGTATAGCCGATCGGCTATACCATTAAAATATTCGAATATATTAATATTTAAAGAGTATAGCCGAACGGCTATACCCAAAAAGGTCCTTATTATTTTATTTTATAAATAGTATAGCCGATCGGCTATACTCCTGAAATAATATATTTAAACGATACGGCCGCGCGGCGGTACTCGTTAAATAATATATTTTAAAGGTATAGCCAATCGGTGGTACTCCTTAAATAATATATTTAAAGGTATTGCTGTTGTAAAGGTCTTCAAAAAACTACCACAACTGCAAATATCGAAAGAATATGAATGAACGATAAGAAACCCCACATAGAGCTTAGATTACAGGAGTCTATATTTAGTGATATAAATAAACTTAATGCTTACCGAGGGTAGTTTCTGGATTTAACCCTGCAATATTTCTGGCAACATCAATAGGATCAACGTTTGCGAGACTGCACACAGAGGAAAACAAATTAATAGAATATCCTTAGACCCAAATCCTCAATAGATTTGTGTACATAAAAGAGAGAGTGAATTGTTGGGAACATGGCCAGAAACTTGAGAAGTAAAACTTAAAATCTAAGCTCAATATCCTAAACTCTGTCAAGGATGGAGTGCAACTTTTGTTTCGCTTTGCCACCACTCACCAAGAGCCACTTTTTTGTATGAATATATTGACAGGATTATCACACAATTATGATGGGTCGAGATTGAGTCTAGATGATCTTGATCACATTTCAACCTTGTCACTGGAGCCAAAACTCACCAATCTCTCTTTGACAAAGAAGAAAAGGGTCGGGATCACTAGTTATAAGTTTGGGCTCCAGTGGCTCTAACAAAAATTAAAGATAATCAGGAGAGATGATCTGATCTGCAACTATGTATAAGAAATCGGATGGTATCCATTATTAGTGGCAATCCACAAGCAGGAGGAACCCTATGAGGGTTCATGAAATGCATATTTACTTGAGTTAAACATCAAATAGCGTCACCATCAACTCAGTGTGAAATAGAAATAACAAGGGTATCTACCTTCGTCCTAATGAACTCAATAAATAGCATCACCATCAAAAT
Source organism: Prunus mume (assembly GCF_029339155.1). NCBI lineage: Eukaryota > Viridiplantae > Streptophyta > Magnoliopsida > Rosales > Rosaceae > Prunus > Prunus mume. The sequence goes on along the minus strand of NC_142699.1, from coordinate 4,278,489 downwards.
AGAAAAGGAAAAAGCACATAAATTCAGAATCACCAATTGAAACAACGTGTTCATATACTTGAAGAAGTGCTAGCAGTGCACAAACCTGGGAGAAGATGAAATCCATTCCCTAAGGGTTCGAACATTCAACATTGTTTCAGCTATTGTAAAGGTCTTCAAAACTACCACAACTGCAAATATCAAAAGAATCTAAATGAACGATGAGAAACCCCACATAGAGCTTAGATTACAAAAGTCAATATTTAGTGATATAAATAAACTTAATGCTTACCGAGGGTAGTTTATGGGTTTAACCTTGCAATATTTCTGGCAACATCAATAGGATCAACGTTTGCAAGACTGCACACGGAGGAAAACAAATTATTAGAACACCGCCTATACTTAGGGTTTTTTTTAATCTATATATATAAAGCAAAAGGCGGAGAATGGTGAAACATTCAAAATACCAAAAAATTCCCTTGGTTAATTCAAACATTAAGAATTGAAATTATTAATTAAATGAGGATAATATGGTAAATTCACATTTTTCATATATTTAAAAAAATTAAAATTAAAAACAAAATCAGATAATAGATCCTACTTTTATGGAACATAACTACCCATGTTATCTTTTCTGAATTCTAAAAAAAAAAAATTAAAAAAACAATTGGCACAAGGGGCTAGTAAATAAAAATAGTATAGCCGACCGGTTTTACTATTTAAAACGGAATAGCCGTGCGGCTATACTAGTTTGGACACATCGCAACATGTGCGCTAGACTCCAGGCTCCAGGCTCCAGGCTCCAGGCTCGTCTTTAAAAAAATAAAAAATAAATTGTATAGCCGAACGGCTATACACGAATTTTAATAATAAAAATAGTATCGCCGCACGGCTATACTACAATTTTATTATTAAAAATAGTATAGCCACCGGCTATACTATTTTTGATGCGTAGTGAAGCAGGCGCTTGGAACCAGGCTGTGGTCTTTTTATTATAAATAGTATAGCCGACGGCTATACTCATGGTTTTTTAAAAATAAAAATAGCATTTCTAACCGGCTATACTACTTTGGACACGTGGCGAAATTGGCGCAAGGCACTAGGCGGATCGCTTTTTTATTTTTTTGTTTTTTGTTTTTTTACATAATAGTATAGCCGCACGGCTAGCCTCGAATTTTTTATATAATAAAAATAGTATCGCGAGCGGCTATACTAGGGTTGTTATCTTTTTACTATTTTTACACGTGGCGAAGCAGCGCTAGGCACCAGGTGGTGATCATCTTTTTTTTTTATTATAACTAGTATAGCCGCTCGCTATACTCAGGATTTTTCAATTAAAAATAGTATAGCCGCCCGGCTATACTCTGGTTTTTTCCCATATTTCCAGCTTCTTTTCTAGTGACCTTAGGTATAAAAGGAATAAAACCAAAAAGGAAAATAAAGAAATTCAACAAACTGAACTGAAGCAACGTGTTCACAACCTAAAGAAGTGCTAGCAGTGCACTGACCCGAGAGAAGATGAAATCCATTCCCTAAGGGTTCGAAGAGTCAACATAGTTTCAGCTGTTGTAAAGGTCTTCAAAACTACCACAACTGCAAATATCGAAAGAATTATATATATGCCACAAATATTTTTCAGAAACGGAATACTGCCACTCTTTATGGGCCATCCTCTCCAGAAACATTCGGTTACTCTTTTCTTTGAGGGATGCAGCCTGCATTGTGCCATAGACAACATTAATTAGAAAACACTATATTCACCCAATCCCTCCCCCCCACAAGACACTAGTTAAGAATGGGCCAACCCCACCCATGCCAATTTCCAAGGTTTCAGGCGTGGCACGTTGCCGTGAGTAGTCCAACAGTATCCCGTCAAACTCACAATTAAGTTTATGTTTGTTTTAGGTGAACCTGGAGATGCTACTAGGATTGAATCCCATACTCAAACTCATACAGATCCGACTATGGAGATCTAAACGTGAGTTGCTAAAACTCCAGCTTGATGCATTTGCAGAGATGCCAGACCAGCCAGGAAAAAAGAAATCAAGAAAAAACGCCATTCAAGTTTTCCAAGAATGGGCCGCCTAGGCGAGGGGCTAGGCGGGTCCTCTTTATGGGCCATGATAGGATAGCTTCATCATTTCCTTCCACCGAAGATAGACACCATGTCAGCAAATTTTGAATTTTTTTTTTTTCTGGTGGGCCATGCCGTCAATCCAAAGAGAGAAGAGAATAAGGCGGAGTTGGCAGAGGGAGGAATTGATGTTGTTGTCATTGGTGTGGTGAGGTGAACATGTCGTTTGGGAGAGAGCCTAGAGCGAAGAGAATAAGGCAAGAAACAGGGAGAGGAATGAAATTAGATGAATTAAGAGTCTCATGATCTCTTCTTCTATGGACCTGACTTGTGCTTGCTTCGGCTTCCCAATCTCAATCTCAAGCTCAAATTTGCAGCAAAACTTTTTCAATTTCAGGTTTTAGACCAGGATTTTTTATAAATAGTATAGCCGAGCGGCTATACTCTTAGTGGAGTTGCGTTTTTTTAAATATTTTTTATAAATAGTATAGCTGAGCGGCTATACTCTTTACATAAGACACTTTAGTAGATTTTTACAGAGTGCATCTAATCCTTTAAGGCAATCTCCAGCCATGGGCTATATCCCAAATATAGTCCTAAAATAATGCAAAATTCATCTCCAATATGGGCTAAACAAAATTTTGGCCAAATTTGGAGGGCCACATTGGGCCTTTTAGCCCTCCAACTGGGCCAAATGAAGCCTAGCTTTAGCCTAGGCCAAATTTTTTGTGGGCCCCATGCATTTGCTTTTTAACAACCAACATTAAAGCATATATATTTTTAAAAAGTCTTTAAATGTTTCAATTCGTGTTGTTTAAGAAAAAAAAGTATAAAAAATTATTGGTCATGACCATTGGAGGTTAGACCATTGAAACCCATCCTTTTTTTTAATTTTTAAATGTGGTCACCTTTTTAAATGTTTTCCAGTGTTGTCTAAAAAAAATTATAAAAAATTCTTGGTCTTGACTGCTGGAGATCAGACTATTGAAACGCTTATTTATTTATTTATTTTTATAATTAAAAAAATTATTTTAAATGTGGTCACATATATGGAATATTGTCTATAAATAGTACTTTAATTAAGGGAGATTCACTTTATAGGGGCCCAAATTATAAAACTACCCCATATGAAATGGACTTTAGAAACACACCCAAAGCCCATTTACAATATAACAAAGAGGCTTTTAACTTCTTATAAATTACAAAACTGCCATCAATTTCTTAAAACAAAACTAACCCCAAAATCTCATAAAAATACCCAAAACACTCAATAGGGCATCAAAGTAATTTAATAATATATATTAAATTCAATAAGGCCAGCTGTCTTTTTTTGGGGTTTTTTTGGGTTTGTTTATAGAAATTCAATAGTGTAGGGTTTATCTATAATATTAGTGCTAAGAATGGGTATATCATTAAATTAAGCAATCTATAGTTGTGGAATATATGAGTGTTGTACCATAGGTTTTCTCAAAATAATAAAATATGAAGGACCCAAAAATATAGCCCTGCATGGTTGGAGATGAAAATATTTAGCCCTATACTATTCTTTAAAAACTTAATATTTTGGAGGGCTAAATTTTTAGCATTGGACTACATTTAGCCCTATGACCGGAGATGGCCTAACCCAACTACCAAGACTACAACCAAATATTTACATGGAGAACGCATGCGTATCTAACATAGTCCCTGAATTTGGGCTATGTTTCTTCGACCACCACAACTACAACCATACACACAGAACATAGATTGCTTTCAAAAATAAAAAACAAAGAAAATTTGAAAGCATAAGCAAAAGCATGCCATGTCCTAAAATCCTATGTGCCGTATCAAATACAAAATGCTTCTCTACATGTCTTTAACAGATGAATGCATCTCTCCTTCAATAACACAGACAATCTCATTGTTCCAATCAAGTAGGTCCTAAAATGAAGGAGCTAAAAGAAAGCTAATATGTTTGACAGCAGTAGTGGGAAATCACTTCAAAAGCCTCAAGACATGGATTCATACCATTAGCATCTTACCAGCTCTTAATTCATGGATATAGTGAACTGGAAAATAATCAATTAAAAATTGATACGTAAGTACTTACAAATTGATACCATTAACATCTTACAAATTGATAAAATTTCAAATTAAGATAAGAAATTAAAGCAAGGTTTGAGTGAAGCATCATAAAACATCATACATCTTTGGAGACAAACAGCTCAATCAACCCTCTGCACTTGGAGCCAAAACTCTGGTCCCATCTCTTTCCTGCAAAATGTAAGTAGAAATATATAGTTACATTTAATTATATGTTCAGAAAAGGACTTTCTTTTGGAACTAGCTAGGAAAAATGGGAACTTGAGCTCACTGCCATGGCACTTGAATCTCTGTTAGAAGATGAGTTCAACCAAATGGGCTGGTTTGATATTAATGGATGTGCATAAATCCTGCTCATGAGCACCCATGGTTAATGATATAAAACACTAATTATTTTCTTTTGTCAAGATATGTATGGTAGTTAATTATGATTGAATGAGTAAACAAAAATGCGAAAATGAAAAGGATATATAGGTACCCAGAGTCTAAGGACAGAGAAGAAGGAAGCTGGGCAAGAAGATCACAGGAATTTGTTCTTCGGCGCTGCATTGTATCTCTGCATGGAAGGACTGGATAAACTGGAAAAATAAGTTCATTTCCTCCATTAGTCTGAGTGTTCTCATCAGCCCCAGAAAAACAACAATCCATCAACTCAATAAACCTAAACAATAATAAAATAAAATAAAAATTAGTCACAAAAAGAAACATGAATTAGAAAATACTATCAAGTAAATGAGCCAAGTTTCGACCCCGCATTCATAACATTGTAGCAAATTCACAATCAGACCATTCAAACCAACAGGAAGAGAAACAAAACAGAATATAATTCCAATTATGGTAGCAAAACTCACAAGACAGGAAATAATCCCCAAGTCAGCAAATTTTGTATTTAGGGTTCCCATGACTTGTGCTTGCTTTGGCTTCCAAATCTCAATCTCAAGCTCAAATTTGCAGGTAAACTTTTTCAATTTCGGGTTTCAAACTTCCAGTCAATCGCAGTGTTCAAAAAATGGGGCTAGGCGGACGGCTAGGCGGCTAGGCGGGCGCTAGGCGGCTAGGCGAATAGGCGGGCCTCCTAGGTCATTTTTCGGTGCCGAACAAGGAGGACGAAGCAGCCGAAACTTGACTGCGTCTGCAAGCTCCGTCCTATGCGAGTGCAAGCTTAGTGTTTGTTTCAAATGTATTCAAAGAGTATAGTCCAACGGCTATACCCTAAAAATATTTGAATATATTAATATTCAAAGAGTATAGCCGAACGGCTATACGTTTAAAATATCCAAAAATGGGGCGCCTAGGCGGGTCCTTATTATTTTATTTTATAAATAGTATAGCCGGTCGGCTATACTCCTGAAATTAACCCTTCAGGTCAATTTGTCAATATTGATGTCTCCAATAAGTCAATATGAAATAGAAATAACAATCGCTGCTTGACAAAGATCTATTTCCAGATCAGAAAGAAAAATTTCCTTGAGGCCATTGACAAGTGAGAACATCAATTTTTTTTTTAAGCTTCTTACAATCCAAACATAAACAATCTCTAAAAAAATTCCATCTTCTGCATGATTTTGGTTCATTCTTGATAGCAATTGTCGCGCCAAGGCACTAGATATCCTCATGAAGGATCTCAAAAATTTTGCCAAAGGTAATGAGGAGCTGTTCAAAGAAATGCAGCACATGTGTATGGGTTCAATCCAACAGGGATCATAAGGCACTCTCTATGTGTGGAGATGTAATGTGTATGAGGAAGAATATGATGAAAGAACTTGGGCAAATAATTGAGGCAAATCCAGTTTTCCATGGCAAACTGAAGTATGCTAGCATCAAAAGTCATAGATTACATAAACTCATTAACCAAAGGTAAATGCTTCCTCTCTAGTTTTGGTCTTCCTTTTTATTTTGTGATTGCATATGTTCATACATATGCCTGTGCGCGTTTGTGTGAGAGAGAGAGTATTTGTTATTCTCATATTTAGAAAAAGATTAAGTCACTTTCAGTTTTTTGTAGTTGGGAGAGACACTGACTTGTGTGTTTAACTTGACAGCTTGAATCGGCATCATTAACAGTGTAAAGACCCTCGTCCAAATGCAGTCATTAAGACTCTTTTCGTTGATCGTGTTTGTGAATGGCAGGACTGTTTGTCTTTGTCTCTATCGACTGGGAACAGTTTGCAAGTAAGATATGTTCTGGTAAACTGAAATTCTTTTCGTATTGGTCCTCATTAACCAATGTTTCCTGCTCATCAGCCATACAAGCTGATTTTCTTTTTCTATTTTTAAACAAGATTTTGTTTAGTCTTTCTGGTTTCTTCTAAGATTGCTCTAACCTTCTGTATTTAGCCTTCACAAGCAACATCAAATCCATTTCCAACTTCTTCTGCTGAGCCAAAAATTTATATGTAACACAAGATGCGCTCCCGGGAGCAGTATCTCTCAATGCTGCAAAGAGCCCAGGTATTCTATTTTAGTTCTTCAAGTGATGTTGTTGGGTACCGGTACCCTCTAATTTATGTTTGAAATGTGTCGTCATTTTACACATTGCATAGTTGTTATTATTAACTTTTGATTAAATTTTTGTGACTACAGCTATAGAGGTTATTGACTATCCATGCTTGTCCAAAAAAATGTTCTTTCTGATTTTGGATGAGGTAATCTGAATCAATTTTATGTACAGAATTACACAACTATAGAACTTGTGTATCTTGACCTTGGTTTTCTTTCATTTGTTTAGGTAAAATCAATTGTCACTGATCCTGGCCAAAGTCACCTGTCCGCGGTTGCCATACCCAATGTTTTGCCCACTACTTTTGCACTGACACTAAATGAGGGCTCATCTCCAATGAGCATGGATTTTCATCCCACTTGGCAGACTCTTCTTCTATGTTAAGTAATGAGAAACTATGTTCCTTTTTTCCTTCTTTTTTTCTCCCATCGTTTATAAATTTCCCGTCCTTTTACGATGATTGTGTGCGGTAACTACTTTTGATAGTTCACTCATGAATCCTGCTAATGTGATTCTTCAGTTGGAACCTGGGGGTGTTGGAAACATATATATGACTATGGGAAGTTAGTTCAGGGAAAAAGTTGCTTTCAAAAAATTTTAGAGTCTGGAATCTTGACGCAGCCCAATGGCCTTAAAGGTGCATCTGCTTCGGATTACGTACTACTCTCTCAACCTTACTGATATGATCCGAAATTTGAACCAATGTCAATTATTTCGGAAGCTCGTCAAAGATTCATATGTATCTGTTAATCGTATCCGACAGAGTCCTGATGGTTCTATATTTGATGAGAATGTTCTCATACTTAAAATGGTATGGAGTTGCTGATTTTCAGTTCTTGTAGTTCATATTCACTGCCGTCGTGTTCTTCAATGAACTGGGGTTGCATATGCAAAGCGCATTGTGCAATTATATTCTTATAATGGAGGCAACAACAATTGGAAGTAAGTTATGAATAAGAACACAAATTCTCAAGGAAACTGCAACTTTTGAGTATGTGACTATAAACCCAACCGGTCATTTTTCTTACGTTGATTGATGCTCACTTAGGAAGTGTAAATGATTTTGGCATTCTTTTCCCCTCACGACCAACTTTTGGTCATAACTTGTGCTGATGACAAGACCATCAAGGTTGGTTTCATTAATGTATGTTTAAGGTTTGGGATATATTTTGTAGCCGAAGACTGTTTACTTTTGAAGGTCATGAAGCTCCTGTCTATTCTGTCTGTCCCATACCAAAGAAAATGTCCATGTAAGGGCCACTTTGGGTATTGATGTTGTGGTTCTGGTGATGTTTTTGTTTTGAATCCTCTGATTTACTTTCCGGTTCCTGCAATATATTATCCAACACTTGTTTTCATGCTTCATGCCTCAGTTGTCTTTTCAACATCAGTGGATGGCAAGATCAAAATATGGTTATATGATAGCTTTGAAGGCAGTGCTGTACCAAACTGGCTCATAGTGCTGATGTTCAAAGGTTCAACTTTTATTTCCTGATTGATATCTTTGGGTGAATATAGTAATGTTAGTTTTGATTGAGATCATGTTAGAGTTCTTAGTTTATATATGTATTTTCAGATTTAGGAAGAGATGTATTTTCTGGAGATTTCAGCTAGAGAGAATGAAGAGAAAAATGATGAAGGTACTGTTCTATATGAATTCTTACGTTCTTCCGCTTACATAGAGACTGACGTAGAGAGAAATGTGATTCTCTTCTAACAGAATTACAACTGTCACCCTATTAGGTGCTTACACGTGTCATACCAAATCAAAGCTAGAGAATCCACGTAGACTATGATCTAATGGTTCTCATTACATCATTTAAAATAGACAGAACAACAAAAAAATAGAAAATTACTTCTGCTCTAACAAATCAGTGCAGAATCAATCAAAGGTAATCAACAACTCGGACGAAATCAGTGAATCGATTAAATCAGCGTAGAGAAAATCAACCAAAGAGAAAATCAGCCAGAAAAGGATTATATTTCAACACTCCCATCTAATCCTTTAGCTGATTTCACTCCAAGCAAGCTTCTCAACCTCACAAACCGATCCTTAGGCGAGCCTTAGTCAAAATGTCTGCTATTTGATCTTCTGTCTTGCAGTACACCAGTTCGATTTCTTTTGCTTGAATGGCTTCCCTTATGAAATGAAATTTCCTGCTGATGTGCCTTGTCTTTTGGTGATGAACTGGATTCCTTGCCATTGCAATTGCAGAGGTGTTGTCACATAGAATTGAAGTCCCTTCTACCTGTTCTTCACCAAAATCTTCAAGCACAAATCTAAGCCACTTAGCTTGTGAAGTTGCTTCTGCAGCGCTCACATACTCAGCTTCGGCTGTAGATAAAGCAACTGTGTTTTGCTTGATGGAAGCCCAAGAGAACATGCCTGAGCCTAGTGTGAAGGCATATCCTGAGGTGCTCCTCATATCATCCTCACTCCCAGCCCAGTCACTATCACAGTACCCAATTAGAGTAGCTGTTTTCCCCTTTTCAAACTCAATTCCAAAATCTAATGTGCCTTGTATGTATCTCAGCACCCTTTTAGCAGTTCCCATGTGTTTCTTTGAGGGTTTGTGCATAAACCTAGCAAGCAAGCTAGATGCAAACATGATATCTGGTCTTGTGGCAGTCAGATACAGCAGACTCCCTACAATCTGTCTGAATTCATTTTCATCTGCTGCTTCACTTCCATCTTCTCTACACAATTTCTCATTCACCACTAATGGAATTGCCACTGACTTGCAATCTCTCATTCCAAACTTCTCAAGAATTTTCATGGCATATTTCTTTTGATGAATGAAAATATGCTTATCAGTTTGTTCCACTCCCATGCCAAGAAAATGGTGCAACATACCCAAGTCTGTCATCTCATAGTGTTGCATCATATCTTGTTTAAACTCTTCAAGCATTTTAGGACAGCTTCCAGTATATATAATGTCATCTACATAGAGTGAGACAATGATAATACCTGAGGTGTCACTTGTTTTGATATAGAGAGTAGCTTCACTTAAGCTCTTCTTAAAACCTGCAGTGTTGAAATAGGCATCTATTTCATCATACCAGGCCCTTGGGGCTTGTTTCAGTCCATATAGAGCCTTGTTCAACCTGTACACCTTGGTTTCCTTGCTCTCTTGTACATATCCTTGAGGTTGTTCAACATAAACTTCCTCCTTTAGAATGCCATTGAGAAAGGCAGACTTCACATCCAGTTGAAATAGGTACCATTCCTTTTGTGCTGCAAGAGCAATCAAAGTCCTAATGGTGTCTAGCCTTGCCACAGGGGCAAAAGTCTCATTGTAATCAATACCGGGCTTTTGTGAGTAGCCTTTAGCCACTAAACGAGCCTTGTTTTTCTGCACAGTACCATCCAGATTCAGTTTAGTCTTGTAGACCCACTTAACACCAATCACAGGTTTAGCAAATGGTCTCTCGACAAGTTTCCAAGTGTCATTTTTTTCTATCATTTCCAGTTCAGCTTCCATTGCCTTTCTCCATGACTCATCTTGAGTTGCATCTTCATAATTTTCAGGTTCCACAATACACACATTACATTCAGCCATGATTTCACTTACACTTCTCCATTTCTTTGGTGTGTGATCAAAGAAATGAGAACTTTCACCCATGCCTTCATCTTGCAGAGTGGTATCTTCAACTATTTGAATTTGTGTATCCAAGCTTTGACTTGGTTCAGCTCGTAATGTGACTTCTTCATTCATTTGCAGTGATGTATCCAAGCTTTGACTTGGTTCACAGCTTTGATTCTCGTAGGCAAAGGGACTACCATCTCTTCTTCATTTGTATTTTCCCACTTCCATAAGCCATTTTCATCAAATTGCACATCTCTGGACAGAATTATCTTCCTAGTACTTGGATCAAACAGCCTATATCCCTTTTCACAGAGACCATAGCCTACAAAAATACACTTGTGACTGTTTTCTTCAAGCTTATGCCTCAATGCTGAAGGAATAAGCACATGACAAGGTGATCCAAATATTTTTAAATGGGCAATTCCTGGTTTTCTGCCAGTATAAGCTTCAAATGGTGTTATCTTGTTAAGAGCCTTGGTAGGACATCTATTTAGCAAATAGACTGCTGTATTTACAGCTTCTGCCCAAAACTCATAGGGAACACCTTTCTCATGCAACATGGACTTGGCCATTTCCACTACTGTCCTGTTCTTCCTCTCGCCACTCCATTTTGCTGTGGAGAATATGCCATAGTTAGCTGGCTTTGAATACCAGATTCCTCACAAAACTTGTTGAATTCTCCAGATAGAAACTCTCCACCCCTGTCACTTCTCAAGCCTTTTATCTTATACCCACTTTGCAGCTCAGTCATAGCTTTGAATTTTCTAAAACATTCCAATGCACTTGACTTATTTCTGATGAAGTACACCCATGACATTCTAGTAAAATCATCTGTAAACAGTAGAAAGTACTGTTTCCAGATAATGATTCTGTTTTCATTGGTCCACAGATGTCTGTGTGAACCAATTCCAAGGGGTTTGAAACTCTCCAAGTGGATTCCAAAGGGAAAGAATCCCTATGCTGTTTTCCAAGCATACAACCATCACATACAACCATCTTCTGCTCCAAGTGAGGTAAGCCATGAACCATCCCTTGATTCTCAAGCAATTTTATACTTCTTTCATTTAAATGCCCTAGCCTTTTATGCCATGTCTGCAAGCAATGGGTGACACTTGCTTTTAGAACCAACTCACTCGCAGGCATCATCGTCAATGGAAAGCATCTGTTATTTGTCATCTGCACCTTCACAATCAGATTTTCTAGTGACTGATTGTCATAAACACTCACCTCATTTCCTCCAAACACAAGGTGATAGCCATGTTCCATCATTTGCCCAACACTAAGCAGATTTTCTTCAAGGCCAGGTACAAGCATTACTTCATGAATGTGCTTCTTGCCTAACTTAGTTTTTATCACCAAACTCCTTTTCCAGAATCGGGACCACTTCTCCAGTTCCCATCTTCACCTTAGAGCTCAAATTCCTTTGAATATTGACCAAAAGTCCCTCATCTCCTGTCATGTGGTTACTACAACCACTGTCAATATACCAGAGTGATTTACCTTCACATCAGTTGCAGCATTACACACATAAAACAGAGTGCCACAATCTTCCTCCTGATTTGCATAATTCACTTTCTGCACATTCTTGTGTCCATAGCAATCTCTGATCATATGTCCAGGCTTCCCACAACCATGGCATTTAGGTTTTCCTTCATACCAACATTTTCCATAATGAAATCTGTCACAATTTTTGCAGGCCATTTTGTTTCCATCGTTGGATTTCCAATTTCTCTGAGATATTTGATCTGCAGACGCAATTCCATTTTCAAGGTTTTTTCTACCAACATTCAGACTAGGGTCAGGGTTTTTTCTACCAACATTCAGACTAGTGAAGGCCTTTTCTGTAGAATTCTCAGTGTGTCTATCCAATCTGAGCTCAAAGCTCTTCAGTGAAGCAACAACCTCTTGAACCTCAAGTGTTTCAAGGTCCTTAGAGTGTTCAATTACAGAGCAGATAGAATCATAAGATTTAGGTAAACTAAACAATAGTTTCTGGACAATTCTCTCTCTAGATAGTTCCTCACCATAACTCTTCATATGATTTACTATATCAAACAACTTAACCAGATATACAGATAAAGATTCACTATCCTTCATGCGGGTATATTCAAATTCCCTACGTAGCCCTTGCAATTTGACATTTCGTACTGTTTATCTCCTCTGAATTCCAGAATATCCTGCACCCTTTGAGGTCTCCTCATTCACAATCCTGGGGAACAACTGATCTGAAACTGCACTTTGGATCAATCCAAGTGCACGAGCATCCTTCATCATAACCATCATAGACTTCTCAGTGTCTACAGCCTCCTCTTTCTCCTTCTTCAGATCTAGGTCACTTAACCCATTCTCAACCAGATCCCATAAACCATGAGATTTCAGAATAGTTTTCATTCTGATACTCCAGAACTCATAATTTTCTCCATTGAAAATTGGAGTTCGCAGCTCAGAGGTACTCGATCCTGCCATATTAGACATTGGATTTGAGAAATCGCGATCTTCAGATGAGCTCAAGTTCTAGCTCAAACAAAAACCAATTTCTCCGATTCAATCACAGATTCACGCCCAGCTCAAGCAATCGAACCAGGCTCGCGATACCATGTTAGAGTTCTTAGTTTATATATGTATTTTCAGATTTAGGAAGAGATGTATTTTCTGGAGATTTCAGCTAGAGAGAATGAAGAGAAAAATGATGAAGGTACTGTTCTATATGAATTCTTACGTTCTTCCGCTTACATAGAGACTGACGTAGAGAGAAATGTGATTCTCTTCTAATGAATTACAACTGTCACCCTATTAGGTGCTTACACGTGTCATACCAAATCAAAGCTAGAGAATCCACGTAGACTATGATCTAATGGTTCTCATTACATCATTTAAAATAGACAGAACAACAAAAAAATAGAAAATTACTTCTGCTCTAACAAATCAGCAGAATCAATAACAACAACTCGAATCGACGAATCAGTGGATTAAATCAGCGAACAGGAGAAAATCAACGAACAGTAGAAAATCAGCGAAAAGGATTATATTTCAACAATGTAGCCTTTTTTTCATGTGGGATCAGCCAAGGAGGGAAACAATCAGAGCCAGCAGCGACCAAGTGTAAAAACATGGATTTGTCTTTTTGTTTTTGATATTAAGAGAGATTACATGAGCCTCAACTAAACCAACATCTTCCATTGCAAAAATGCGATGAAGGGAACATTGAACTCCTATCAAAGACTTTTTTCATATTTATTTTGTTCGAACTACACAAATATAAGAAATCCAGGCCTAGATTTCTTCTTTATGTCTTCTTTATGAATTTCTGACTCCTCAATCTTCCGCTTTCAAATACTTCATTCCTAGTCCTAGATCGAGGACACAATACAAAGATTATAGTAACCAGTACTGTGTTGTCTACTGGACTGCTGATCATGGGCCTAACCCTGCTATTATATGTGAGGAAGAACCAGCAACAAATATATGGTAAGCTAGTTGATTTTCTACTCTTCTGCCCCTCCATCTTCTAAGATAGGTAGGTTCAGTTCTATAGAAAATGTTTGCTGTTGCCTCTCTGGTTTCTAAGCTAAGGTTCCATGCTACATTATTTACTTCACTACGTACTTCACAGGAGAACTGAAGCCCGGCCAAAAGGAAGATCTGGAATTACCATTATTTGACTTGGCCGCTGTTGTTTGTGCAACCAAAAACTTTTCAAACTAGAATAAACTTGGAGAAGGTGGTTTCGGATCAGTCTTTAAGGTAAAATCAAATACAGTTCTCCCTACAGTTAGCTTGACAGTTTCCACATGTCATTTGGGTCAGGACTAAGGTGGTGTAATTTTTTATTTTTTATTTATTTATTTTTTTTTCTGTTCTTCGTGGGTTGGTTTTGTGTTCCTATGCAAGAGGAGGAAGAGACATATCTTTCTTTTTCTTTTTTTCTGTCGGCAAACAAGAAGGCATGATCAAATGTCAAAATCTATAACAGAAATGCAATATCCAAAGAATGAAAAGCAGTCCAACCAAGAAGAACCATCAATGGATGAATATTGAATGCATAAAGATTTATCAAGTTTCAAGCAAGAAGAACCAAACCAATCGATCTACTGCTTAACCAAACCAGAAATAAATAGTCAGAATTTGACATTGGGGCCCAAAAACCGAACCTTGTTATTGGCAAGACCATAGAAACTCCATGTTAGGATAGCTTCATCATTTCCTTCCACCGAAGACAGACACCAAGTCAGCAAATTTTGTATTTAGGGTTCCCATGACTTGTCCTTGCTTCGGCTTCCAAATCTCAATCTCAAGCTCAATTTGCAGGTTACTTTTTCAATTTCGGGTTGCAGACTTTCAGTCAATCGCAGTGTTCAAAAAATGGGGCTAGGCGGACGGCTAGGAGGCTAGGCGGACGGCTAGGCGGCTAGGCGGACGGCTAGGCGGCTAGGCGGCTATGCGGGCGCTAGGCGGCTGGGAGGCTAGGCAGGCGCTAGGCGGCTGGGCGGGCCTCCTAGGTGGGTTGGGTCATTTTCCGGTGCCGAACAAGGAGGACGAAGCAGCCGAAACTTGACTGCGTCTGCAAGCTCCGTCCTATGCCAGTGCAAGCTTTCGTGTTTGTTTCAAATATATTCAAAGAGTATAGCCGCTCGGCTACACCCTTAAAATATTCGAATATATTAATATTTAAAGAGTATAGCCGTTCTTAATATTTAAAGAGTATAGCCGAACGGCTATACTTTTAAAATATCCAAATGTATTTAGAAAGTAAAGCCACGCGGGGCTTGAGTTATTTCTTCAATTATTTTATTTATACATGCGATATTAGGAAATGAGAATTTAAATTCTTTCTAATACCTCCCATTCTAATGATTTCCAGCTATTAACTCATTGGGCAAGAATAAAAAATGAATTTTATTTATAACAAGTAATACAGGTTAAACCCATAAATACAACAACAACAACAACAACAAAATCCCTCAACATTTTGTGGATCAAAGGATGTTGAATTTCATAGTATAAAATTGCTTGTATAGCAATTTACTTTCTAGAAGAAAAATTGGATACAAAACAGTTTAACGAGACAACGAAGAGAAGTTTGCAGCTCTGTTTTGAAATTTATTGAATGTATCAGAGGTCATATGACATTGATATATGAACTATTCAAAATGAGAATTCAAACAACATGTGTTAGATGAGAAGTAGCATCTCATTCTTAAATATAACATATTACTTCATTTGTCTATTGGTTATGCCTGTTGTTAAGCTAGTGCAACCAACATTCTTTCACCAAGAAACTTCTCTTGAACCTCAAAGAAATTTAGCTAGGAAAACCTTTGGTGGTTTGGGAAAGTTAAGATAGAAACAGAGGCAGAGGCAAGGCTGAAGAACAATCGCGAGCACATGTGATATTACACAAAATGCAGCAAAGGAATTTAGAATGTCCATTTTCCAAATTAAGCACACATTTTATAATGAAATCAAGATAGGATCTTATAACAAGCCCTCATTAGAGTACAGTGTCCAAAAACACAAGATGAACACCACACCACTCCACACTCAACACACATAATTGCTCTTCAATGTTGTAAATATAATAAAAGATGAGATATCGCTTAATATAATTAAATAGTTCTTCATTCCTCGTCGCCCAAATCATTGAACGCATCGCACAAATCATTGAGCATTTCATCCCACGTCTCCTCCACATGCACATGAAATGAGTATCCATCAACAAGAAGAAAAAAATTGTCCATACCACTAAGAAATTCAAGAAATTCAGAACCCTCTCGCACATAAATTTGCTAATATGAGACGCAAGCTTTGATATTTCATCGTTGTTCTCATCGAAACCAGAAGAATCTCTGACGTCCAACATCACCAAACCTTTGCATTCGTGTAGCAACGTGACAAGACCATTCCAATTAACTTTTGCACCCTTCAAATTTAAGTACTTTATATTAGGCACCAACTTCACAATTGACAATATGCCTCACGCCCATGAACAAAGCCTTTGGACAAATCTAAACCATAAAAATTCTTGCAATGTTTTTGTATAATTTCAAGTATTATGGCCAAATTTAAGTATGAACCCAATGATAATAACACCTCCAAATTTTCCACTTGCCAATCAGCTCTAGGTTCGTGTGTTTGCTGTCAAATAAATTTACTGTCTAATAAATTTACTGATAAACTCGAAGTCACAAGGCCAGGACACCTGCACACATTCCACAACAACAAAAATGCTACATTTACATTTACAAGGAAAATTAAACTGGGTATACTTGAGGGTATGATCAAATGTCAAAATCTATAACAGAAATGCAAAATCCAAAGAATGAAAAGCAGCCCAACCAAGAAGAACCATCAATGGATGGACATTGAATGCATCAAGATTTATCAAGCTTCAAGCAAGAAGAACCAAACCAATCAATCTATTGCTTAACAAACCAGAAATAAATAGTCAGAATTTGAGATTGGGGCCTAAAAACTGAACCTTGTTATTGGCAAGACCATAGAAACTCCATGATAGGATAGCTTCATCATTTCCTTCCACCGAAGACAAACACCAAGTCAGCAAATTTTTGTATTTTTTTCTTGTAGGCCATGCCGTCAATCCGAAGGAAGAAGATAATAAGTCGGAGTTGGCATAGGGGGGAATTGTTGTAGTTGTCATTGGTGTGGTGAGGTGAACATGTCGTTTGGGAGAGAGCCTAGAGATAAGAGAATAAGGAGAGAAACAGGGAGAGGAATGGAATTAGATGAATTAAAAGTCTCATGATCTCTTCTTCTATGGACCTGACTTGTGCTTGCTTTGGCTTCCCAATCTCAATCTCAAGCTCAAATTTGCGGCTAAACTTTTTCAATTTCGGGTTTCAGACTTTCAGTCCAATCGTAGTGTTTGAAAAATTGGCCTAGGCTGGCGGCTAGGTGGCTAGGCGGGCGCTAGGCGGCTGGCGGGCCTCCTAGGCAGGTTGGGTATTTTTTGGGTGCTGAACCTAGAAGACGAAGCAGCCGAAACCCAAGAAAACAAATCGATGCTTGAGTTGATAGAGAAGCGAAATGGCTATGACTTCGACTGTAACCTCCGTCCTCTGCGAGTGCAAGCTTCGTGTTCTTTTCGAATATATTTAAAAAGTATAGCCGATCGGTTATACTTTTAAAATATTCAAATATATATATTTCATGCTTATAGCCGAACGGCTATACTTTTAAAATATTCTATGAGTATAGCCGGGCGGCTATACTCTTTAAATATACAATTTTGTTATATCATTTTAGGGTTTGGGGATAAAATACCACTTTAGTCCAATGGGCTAAAGTTATTTCTTCAATTCTTTTATTTGTATCAGCAATATTGGGGAATGAGAATTTAAATGCTTTCCAATACCTTTCATTCTAATGATTTCCAGCTATTAGCTCATTGGGCAAAAATTAAAAAAAAAATATGTATTTTATTTATAACAAATAACATGGGGTAAACCCATAAATACAACAACAAAAAATAGTGATCCGCCAACATTTTGTGGATCAAAGACTATTGAATTTCATATTATAAAATTGCTTGTATAGTAATTTACTTTCTAAAATGTCCATCGTAATAACGAACTAAACCCAATTATTTCCTTTTTCTTATTGCACTTGACAACCCTGCTCTTCTGCTATGAGATATATTAGTCCACGCCGTATTCTATGCATATGAAAAATTGAACACAGAAAACAACCTTTTCCGTCCACCAACATTTGTGCCTACTTGTTTGTCTTCACACATTAGGATAATCTCCATGAAGGGGTTCCAAGGAAAACGTGATGAGATGGATGCGACTAAGTATTTGTTGAAGTTCGGTTTGGTTATGAATAAAATGACTGTTTCTACTGCTACTGTTGCTGGTGTTGTCATTCCTTCCCTCCCGAAATAGGAGATATACAAGGAAATTTCAATGTTTGAATGTGGTTCAGAGAGTTGCCATGTTCAAGTTCTATGAGATGCAAGGTCTCGGTTTCACATCAGTTCAAGGATTTCTCAGAGTTCGTTCTATACTTTCTTAGTTTGAAAATGTCAATTTCATTTGTTTGTTTCACTCATCTGTTAGATTAAAGTGGAGATTATATTAGAAGTGATTTAATCCAACTTATTTTGGAACTTTGAATTTTCTGTACAACTCCATGATCATTTTTCGGTCATTGAATTGTTGGTTTTCTAGCTGGTGTGAACTTGCAACAATGGACAGTTTTTACATGTCAATATTTTATTTTTCAATTTGGGGTTTCAGACATTCAGCCAATTGAAGTGATCAAAAAATTGGCCAAGGCGGGCGCTAGGTTGCTAGGCAATTTGGTTCTCTTTTTGATGCCGAGCCCGGAGTACGAAGTCTCTATCTTTACATACATTGAAAGAGCCCAAATTAACGCAACAGCCGAAACGGAAGAAAAAATAATAATAAAAGCTTGAGTTGAGAGAGAGGCTCAAGACCGAATCTTTGAAGCTTAGAAACGACTGTGACTCCGACTGCAAGCTTCGTGTTCGTTTCTCTGTCCCTAAAACGTGAATATTTTTAAAGAGTATAGCCGCTCGGCTATACGTTTTTAATTTTTAAAATTTTGAAGTGTATAGCCGCACATCAATACCTTTGAAATGTTCAAATATATTAAAAGAGTATAGCCGATACTCTTTAAATATACAATTTTGTCATATGATTCTAGGGTTTAGGGCAAAGTACCACTTTAGCCCATTGGGCTTGAGTTATTCATTCAATTACTTCATTTATACAAGTGATATTAGGGAATGAGAATTTACATTTTTTATGATACCTCACATTCTAATGATTTTAAGCTATTAGCCTATTGGGCAAGAATAAAAAATGAATTTTATTTATAACAAATAATACAGGTTAAACCCATAAATACACCCAAAAAAAAAAAAAAAAAAAAGGATCTTCCAACATTTTGTGGATCAAAGAATGTTGAATTTCATAGTTTAAAATTGCCAGTATAGTAATTTACTTTCTAAATTGTATCCATCGTAATTATGAACTAAACCCAATTATAGCATTTTTCTTATTGCACTTGACAACCCTGCGGCTATACTGTTAAAATATTTTTATAATTTTGCTTCTAGCAATTTTGAATGTGCCTTGGAAACATCATTCATAGTATGAGAGCATACAATTGCCAGGTTTGCCATTTGGATACTCTGTCAGAGCATCTCCAGGAGAGTCTCCAAACTTTACTCAAATTCTAGTTAAAATAGCTAACCGCTTAAAAGGTGGTTTCTTCAGCAATGCTCTCTACTTTAGCTAACCTCAAATATTTATTATTTTAAATTCATTAAAAAATTTAAAAGAAAGAATTCAAAATCAAAAGTAGCCCACCACCGAAACCTTTCTTTTTCTTCTCTCTCTCTCTCTCTTGCGCAACTTCCAGCTTTTTCTTCTCTCTCTCTCTCTCCCTCTCTCTCTTTCCCTCTCCCTCTCTTGCACAGCTTTCAGATTTGGTGAGCCTTGAATTTCTCTCTCCTCTTGCTAGATGTAGTGAGCCAACATGGCGAGATAGGTAGTGAAGCTGCCAGAGTGTTGTTTTCCCTTCTTTTTCGCTAATATACCAAAATTTCCTCGAGGCCATTGACAAGTGAGAACATCATTTTTTTTTATGCTTCTTATAATCTATGCATAAACAATTTTATAAAAAAACAAAAACAAAAAAAACAAAAAAACTATGTTCTGCATGTTTTTGGTTCATTCTTGACAGCAATTGTCGCTCCAAGGCCTTAGATACCCTCATGAAGGATCTCAAAGTTTTTGCCGAAGGTAATGAGGAGCTGTTCAAAGAAATGCATCAAATGTGTATGGGTTCAATCCAACAGGAATCATAAGGCACTCTCTATGTGTGGAGATATAATGTCTATGATGAAGACTATGATGAAGGAAAATGCTAGATCA
This sequence comes from Prunus mume, assembly GCF_029339155.1. Taxonomy (NCBI): domain Eukaryota; kingdom Viridiplantae; phylum Streptophyta; class Magnoliopsida; order Rosales; family Rosaceae; genus Prunus; species Prunus mume. The sequence continues at coordinate 4,258,347 of NC_142699.1, read as the reverse complement.
TTGTTCATTATCATATAAATAAGGTACAACAAGCACCATATATGTATCTCTTCAATATGATTGATATATTTGCCAATGATCCTCCTACAACAACTTGTATAAGAATTGAAGAAATATTACTACATAACATTCTATAGTACTATTGGCTACTATACTTTCACATCAGAAAAAGACTAAGATACAAATTCAAAAACTCATTGGTCTTATCATCGACCTCGAGGGTCTTGCCATCTGTTGGTACTAAGCAACGAATCCCATCCTTTATCTACAATTAAGAATCACACAAGACATCAACTACACATGCAAAACCATATAGAAAAGATGAAATTTTTTGATGGTCATTCGTGTTCAGCTCAACACATGACCTCTATCAAATACAAGGGCATTATCAATTCTCACAAGAACAAGGACATTCTTCATGCTGTTCTCTGAGTTGTAAGTGACATGTTGCAGGACATTCATTGGAGACGTGCTGCAGAGAAGGATTCGATCGACTGATATATTGTATGGCACATTCAAATCATGATCCACTGGGGAAACAACAGGCGGCTGCTGGACATGATTACTGTTTAGATGATCATTTCCTTAATTCTCATTGCCTGGAAAGGGCTGTGGCTATATTTCAGTGCTCATGTCATTTATATTGACAGGGAAGCTTGTATTGCAGCCAACACCAAGCAGGGTGTCCTGCTCCTGTGAAATGTTGCATTGGGCTGTGACATAATCAATCAATTGTTGGTCATCAGAGACCTGTGAATTTGACAGTTACCCAAAAACCAAAAAAAAACAAAAAAAAAAAACTATTTGTGAGAGATGTGACCAAACAGCTCAATCAACCCTCTGCACTTGGAACCAAAACTCTGGTCCCATCTCTTTCCTGCAAAATGTAAGTAGAAATATATAGTTACATTTAATTATATGTTCAGAAAAGGACTTTCTTTTGGAACTAGCTTGGAAAAATGGGAACTTGAGCTCACTGCCATGGCACTTGAATCTCTGTTAGAAGATGAGTTCAACAAATGGGGTGGTTTGATATTAATGGATGTGCATAAATCCTGCTCATGAGCACCCATGGTTAATGATATAAAACACTAATTAATTTCTTTTGTCAAGATATGTACGGTAGTTGGTAATTATGATTGAATGAGTAAACAAAAATGCGAAGAAGGAAGCTGGGCAAGAAGATCACAGGAATTTGTTCTTGAGCGCTGCGTTGTATCTCTGCATGGAGGGACTGGATAAACTGGAAAAATGAGTTCATTTCCTCCATTAGTCTGAGTGTTCTCATCAGCCCCAGAAAAACAACAATCCATCAATTCAATAAACCTAAAAAATAATAAAATAAAATAAAAATTAGTCACAAAAAGAAACATGAATTAGTAACTGTAAATTAAAAGGTTCCTCTTAACCTTTGGTGTTCACTCAATTTCCAAATAACACAATAATCCTAGCCTTTCAAACCCACAAGGGGCCTACGCCTCTCAGTCAGATTTTGCATAATGATGGCATATCTACAGAGAATTTATTCAATAATGGATATTTCTTTAAAGAACAATCTATGGAATCTCATAATATGCAGAGATAATAATATTCCAAAAGCCACAAGAGACCTCAATTTCTCAAATTCTTGTTACAATAATTCCTCAAAAGCTCCTTCACCCAGCCAGTCATGGCCAAAACCAAAAGTTCCAGCCATAGGTATAAACAGAAACCAAAAGGCATAAAAGTAAGACAATTTGTAACAGTTATAAGTGAAAACAATAACCGATTATAGCTAGCCAACGTGCTAATCTAATGATTCCAGAGTAAAAAGTAGAATCCAACCACTTAATTAAACTACCCACATGCAAAACAAGAAGAAAAACAGATTCGGATCAAACACTTTCCCCAAATTACACCAACCAGTAGTGACACTAAAAAACAACAGATTATAATGCAACCGCAAGCCCATTCCCAGGTCTTTAATATTGACTGATATGAAATCCACGGTAACTGAGTCAAAATGGTACTCCTTAACGATATGGCATGAAAATTAGAAAATACTATCAAGTAAATGAGCCAAGTTTCGACCCCGCATTCATAACATTGTAGCAAATTCACAATCAGACCATTCAAACCAACAGGAAGAGAAACTAAACAGAAAATAATTCCAATTATGGTAGCAAAACTCACTGGACAGGAAATAATCCCCAAGTCAGCAAATTTTGTATTTGGGGTTCCCATGACTTTGCTTGCTTCGGCTTCCAAATCTCAATCTCAAGCTCAAATTTGCAGGTCAACTTTTTCAATTTCGGGTTTCAGACTTCCAGTCAATCGCAGTGTTCAAAAAATGGGGCTAGGCGGACGGCTAGGCGGTGGGCGGGCGCTAGGCGGCTGGGCGGGCCTCCTAGGCGGGTTGGGTCATTTTTCGGTGCCGAACAAGGAGGACGAAGCAGCCGAAACTTGACTGCGTCTGCAAGCTCCGTCCTATGCGAGTGCAAGCTTCGTGTTTGTATCAAATATTTTCAAAGAGTATAGCCGATCGGCTATACCATTAAAATATTCGAATATATTAATATTTAAAGAGTATAGCCGAACGGCTATACCCAAAAAGGTCCTTATTATTTTATTTTATAAATAGTATAGCCGATCGGCTATACTCCTGAAATAATATATTTAAACGATACGGCCGCGCGGCGGTACTCGTTAAATAATATATTTTAAAGGTATAGCCAATCGGTGGTACTCCTTAAATAATATATTTAAAGGTATTGCTGTTGTAAAGGTCTTCAAAAAACTACCACAACTGCAAATATCGAAAGAATATGAATGAACGATAAGAAACCCCACATAGAGCTTAGATTACAGGAGTCTATATTTAGTGATATAAATAAACTTAATGCTTACCGAGGGTAGTTTCTGGATTTAACCCTGCAATATTTCTGGCAACATCAATAGGATCAACGTTTGCGAGACTGCACACAGAGGAAAACAAATTAATAGAATATCCTTAGACCCAAATCCTCAATAGATTTGTGTACATAAAAGAGAGAGTGAATTGTTGGGAACATGGCCAGAAACTTGAGAAGTAAAACTTAAAATCTAAGCTCAATATCCTAAACTCTGTCAAGGATGGAGTGCAACTTTTGTTTCGCTTTGCCACCACTCACCAAGAGCCACTTTTTTGTATGAATATATTGACAGGATTATCACACAATTATGATGGGTCGAGATTGAGTCTAGATGATCTTGATCACATTTCAACCTTGTCACTGGAGCCAAAACTCACCAATCTCTCTTTGACAAAGAAGAAAAGGGTCGGGATCACTAGTTATAAGTTTGGGCTCCAGTGGCTCTAACAAAAATTAAAGATAATCAGGAGAGATGATCTGATCTGCAACTATGTATAAGAAATCGGATGGTATCCATTATTAGTGGCAATCCACAAGCAGGAGGAACCCTATGAGGGTTCATGAAATGCATATTTACTTGAGTTAAACATCAAATAGCGTCACCATCAACTCAGTGTGAAATAGAAATAACAAGGGTATCTACCTTCGTCCTAATGAACTCAATAAATAGCATCACCATCAAAATAGAAAAGGAAAAAGCACATAAATTCAGAATCACCAATTGAAACAACGTGTTCATATACTTGAAGAAGTGCTAGCAGTGCACAAACCTGGGAGAAGATGAAATCCATTCCCTAAGGGTTCGAACATTCAACATTGTTTCAGCTATTGTAAAGGTCTTCAAAACTACCACAACTGCAAATATCAAAAGAATCTAAATGAACGATGAGAAACCCCACATAGAGCTTAGATTACAAAAGTCAATATTTAGTGATATAAATAAACTTAATGCTTACCGAGGGTAGTTTATGGGTTTAACCTTGCAATATTTCTGGCAACATCAATAGGATCAACGTTTGCAAGACTGCACACGGAGGAAAACAAATTATTAGAACACCGCCTATACTTAGGGTTTTTTTTAATCTATATATATAAAGCAAAAGGCGGAGAATGGTGAAACATTCAAAATACCAAAAAATTCCCTTGGTTAATTCAAACATTAAGAATTGAAATTATTAATTAAATGAGGATAATATGGTAAATTCACATTTTTCATATATTTAAAAAAATTAAAATTAAAAACAAAATCAGATAATAGATCCTACTTTTATGGAACATAACTACCCATGTTATCTTTTCTGAATTCTAAAAAAAAAAAATTTAAAAAAAAAACAATTGGCACAAGGGGCTAGTAAATAAAAATAGTATAGCCGACCGGTTTTACTATTTAAAACGGAATAGCCGTGCGGCTATACTAGTTTGGACACATCGCAACATGTGCGCTAGACTCCAGGCTCCAGGCTCCAGGCTCCAGTGCTCGTCTTTAAAAAAATAAAAAATAAATTGTATAGCCGAACGGCTATACACGAATTTTTTAATAATAAAAATAGTATCGCCGCACGGCTATACTACGAATTTTATTATTAAAAAATAGTATAGCCACCGCTATACTATTTTTGATGCGTAGTGAAGCAGCGCTTGGAACCAGGCTGTGGTCTTTTTATTATAAATAGTATAGCCGACGGCTATACTCATGGTTTTTTAAAAATAAAAATAGCATTTCTAACCGGCTATACTACTTTGGACACGTGGCGAAATTGGCGCAAGGCACTAGGCGGATCGCTTTTTTATTTTTTTGTTTTTGTTTTTTTACATAATAGTATAGCCGCACGGCTAGCCTCGAATTTTTTATATAATAAAAATAGTATCGCGAGCGGCTATACTAGGGTTGTTATCTTTTTACTATTTTTACACGTGGCGAAGCAGCGCTAGGCACCAGTGGTGATCATCTTTTTTTTTTATTATAACTAGTATAGCCGCTCGCTATACTCAGGATTTTTCAATTAAAAATAGTATAGCCGCCCGGCTATACTCTGGTTTTTTCCCATATTTCCAGCTTCTTTTCTAGTGACCTTAGGTATAAAAGGAATAAAACCAAAAAGGAAAATAAAGAAATTCAACAAACTGAACTGAAGCAACGTGTTCACAACCTAAAGAAGTGCTAGCAGTGCACTGACCCGAGAGAAGATGAAATCCATTCCCTAAGGGTTCGAAGAGTCAACATAGTTTCAGCTGTTGTAAAGGTCTTCAAAACTACCACAACTGCAAATATCGAAAGAATTATATATATGCCACAAATATTTTTCAGAAACGGAATACTGCCACTCTTTATGGGCCATCCTCTCCAGAAACATTCGGTTACTCTTTTCTTTGAGGGATGCAGCCTGCATTGTGCCATAGACAACATTAATTAGAAAACACTATATTCACCCAATCCCTCCCCCCCACAAGACACTAGTTAAGAATGGGCCAACCCCACCCATGCCAATTTCCAAGGTTTCAGTGGCACGCTGTGCGTGAGTAGTCCAACAGTATCCCGTCAAACTCACAATTAAGTTTATGTTTGTTTTAGGTGAACCTGGAGATGCTACTAGGATTGAATCCCATACTCAAACTCATACAGATCCGACTATGGAGATCTAAACGTGAGTTGCTAAAACTCCAGCTTGATGCATTTGCAGAGATGCCAGACCAGCCAGGAAAAAGAAATCAAGAAAAAAAACGCCATTCAAGTTTTCCAAGAATGGGCCGCCTAGGCGAGGGGCTAGGCGGGTCCTCTTTATGGGCCATGATAGGATAGCTTCATCATTTCCTTCCACCGAAGATAGACACCATGTCAGCAAATTTTGAATTTTTTTTTTTTCTGGTGGGCCATGCCATCAATCCAAAGAGAGAAGAGAATAAGGCGGAGTTGGCAGAGGGAGGAATTGATGTTGTTGTCATTGGTGTGGTGAGGTGAACATGTCGTTTGGGAGAGAGCCTAGAGCGAAGAGAATAAGGCAAGAAACAGGGAGAGGAATGAAATTAGATGAATTAAGAGTCTCATGATCTCTTCTTCTATGGACCTGACTTGTGCTTGCTTCGGCTTCCCAATCTCAATCTCAAGCTCAAATTTGCAGCAAAACTTTTTCAATTTCAGGTTTTAGACCAGGATTTTTTATAAATAGTATAGCCGAGCGGCTATACTCTTAGTGGAGTTGCGTTTTTTTAAATATTTTTTATAAATAGTATAGCTGAGCGGCTATACTCTTTACATAAGACACTTTAGTAGATTTTTACAGAGTGCATCTAATCCTTTAAGGCAATCTCCAGCCATGGGCTATATCCCAAATATAGTCCTAAAATAATGCAAAATTCATCTCCAATATGGGCTAAACAAAATTTTGGCCAAATTTGGAGGGCCACATTGGGCCTTTTAGCCCTCCAACTGGGCCAAATGAAGCCTAGCTTTAGCCTAGGCCAAATTTTTTGTGGGCCCCATGCATTTGCTTTTTAACAACCAACATTAAAGCATATATATTTTTAAAAAGTCTTTAAATGTTTCAATTCGTGTTGTTTAAGAAAAAAAAGTATAAAAAATTATTGGTCATGACCATTGGAGGTTAGACCATTGAAACCCATCCTTTTTTTTAATTTTTAAATGTGGTCACCTTTTTAAATGTTTTCCAGTGTTGTCTAAAAAAAATTATAAAAAATTCTTGGTCTTGACTGCTGGAGATCAGACTATTGAAACGCTTATTTATTTATTTATTTTTATAATTAAAAAAATTATTTTAAATGTGGTCACATATATGGAATATTGTCTATAAATAGTACTTTAATTAAGGGAGATTCACTTTATAGGGGCCCAAATTATAAAACTACCCCATATGAAATGGACTTTAGAAACACACCCAAAGCCCATTTACAATATAACAAAGAGGCTTTTAACTTCTTATAAATTACAAAACTGCCATCAATTTCTTAAAACAAAACTAACCCCAAAATCTCATAAAAATACCCAAAACACTCAATAGGGCATCAAAGTAATTTAATAATATATATTAAATTCAATAAGGCCAGCTGTCTTTTTTTGGGGTTTTTTTGGGTTTGTTTATAGAAATTCAATAGTGTAGGGTTTATCTATAATATTAGTGCTAAGAATGGGTATATCATTAAATTAAGCAATCTATAGTTGTGGAATATATGAGTGTTGTACCATAGGTTTTCTCAAAATAATAAAATATGAAGGACCCAAAAATATAGCCCTGCATGGTTGGAGATGAAAATATTTAGCCCTATACTATTCTTTAAAAACTTAATATTTTGGAGGGCTAAATTTTTAGCATTGGACTACATTTAGCCCTATGACCGGAGATGGCCTAACCCAACTACCAAGACTACAACCAAATATTTACATGGAGAACGCATGCGTATCTAACATAGTCCCTGAATTTGGGCTATGTTTCTTCGACCACCACAACTACAACCATACACACAGAACATAGATTGCTTTCAAAAATAAAAAACAAAGAAAATTTGAAAGCATAAGCAAAAGCATGCCATGTCCTAAAATCCTATGTGCCGTATCAAATACAAAATGCTTCTCTACATGTCTTTAACAGATGAATGCATCTCTCCTTCAATAACACAGACAATCTCATTGTTCCAATCAAGTAGGTCCTAAAATGAAGGAGCTAAAAGAAAGCTAATATGTTTGACAGCAGTAGTGGGAAATCACTTCAAAAGCCTCAAGACATGGATTCATACCATTAGCATCTTACCAGCTCTTAATTCATGGATATAGTGAACTGGAAAATAATCAATTAAAAATTGATACGTAAGTACTTACAAATTGATACCATTAACATCTTACAAATTGATAAAATTTCAAATTAAGATAAGAAATTAAAGCAAGGTTTGAGTGAAGCATCATAAAACATCATACATCTTTGGAGACAAACAGCTCAATCAACCCTCTGCACTTGGAGCCAAAACTCTGGTCCCATCTCTTTCCTGCAAAATGTAAGTAGAAATATATAGTTACATTTAATTATATGTTCAGAAAAGGACTTTCTTTTGGAACTAGCTAGGAAAAATGGGAACTTGAGCTCACTGCCATGGCACTTGAATCTCTGTTAGAAGATGAGTTCAACCAAATGGGCTGGTTTGATATTAATGGATGTGCATAAATCCTGCTCATGAGCACCCATGGTTAATGATATAAAACACTAATTATTTTCTTTTGTCAAGATATGTATGGTAGTTAATTATGATTGAATGAGTAAACAAAAATGCGAAAATGAAAAGGATATATAGGTACCCAGAGTCTAAGGACAGAGAAGAAGGAAGCTGGGCAAGAAGATCACAGGAATTTGTTCTTCGGCGCTGCATTGTATCTCTGCATGGAAGGACTGGATAAACTGGAAAAATAAGTTCATTTCCTCCATTAGTCTGAGTGTTCTCATCAGCCCCCAGAAAAACAACAATCCATCAACTCAATAAACCTAAACAATAATAAAATAAAATAAAAATTAGTCACAAAAAGAAACATGAATTAGAAAATACTATCAAGTAAATGAGCCAAGTTTCGACCCCGCATTCATAACATTGTAGCAAATTCACAATCAGACCATTCAAACCAACAGGAAGAGAAACAAAACAGAATATAATTCCAATTATGGTAGCAAAACTCACAAGACAGGAAATAATCCCCAAGTCAGCAAATTTTGTATTTAGGGTTCCCATGACTTGTGCTTGCTTTGGCTTCCAAATCTCAATCTCAAGCTCAAATTTGCAGGTAAACTTTTTCAATTTCGGGTTTCAAACTTCCAGTCAATCGCAGTGTTCAAAAAATGGGGCTAGGCGGACGGCTAGGCGGCTAGGCGGGCGCTAGGCGGCTAGGCGAATAGGCGGGCCTCCTAGGTCATTTTTCGGTGCCGAACAAGGAGGACGAAGCAGCCGAAACTTGACTGCGTCTGCAAGCTCCGTCCTATGCGAGTGCAAGCTTAGTGTTTGTTTCAAATGTATTCAAAGAGTATAGTCCAACGGCTATACCCTAAAAATATTTGAATATATTAATATTCAAAGAGTATAGCCGAACGGCTATACGTTTAAAATATCCAAAAATGGGGCGCCTAGGCGGGTCCTTATTATTTTATTTTATAAATAGTATAGCCGGTCGGCTATACTCCTGAAATTAACCCTTCAGGTCAATTTGTCAATATTGATGTCTCCAATAAGTCAATATGAAATAGAAATAACAATCGCTGCTTGACAAAGATCTATTTCCAGATCAGAAAGAAAAATTTCCTTGAGGCCATTGACAAGTGAGAACATCAATTTTTTTTTTAAGCTTCTTACAATCCAAACATAAACAATCTCTAAAAAAATTCCATCTTCTGCATGATTTTGGTTCATTCTTGATAGCAATTGTCGCGCCAAGGCACTAGATATCCTCATGAAGGATCTCAAAAATTTTGCCAAAGGTAATGAGGAGCTGTTCAAAGAAATGCAGCACATGTGTATGGGTTCAATCCAACAGGGATCATAAGGCACTCTCTATGTGTGGAGATGTAATGTGTATGAGGAAGAATATGATGAAAGAACTTGGGCAAATAATTGAGGCAAATCCAGTTTTCCATGGCAAACTGAAGTATGCTAGCATCAAAAGTCATAGATTACATAAACTCATTAACCAAAGGTAAATGCTTCCTCTCTAGTTTTGGTCTTCCTTTTTATTTTGTGATTGCATATGTTCATACATATGCCTGTGCGCGTTTGTGTGAGAGAGAGAGTATTTGTTATTCTCATATTTAGAAAAAGATTAAGTCACTTTCAGTTTTTTGTAGTTGGGAGAGACACTGACTTGTGTGTTTAACTTGACAGCTTGAATCGGCATCATTAACAGTGTAAAGACCCTCGTCCAAATGCAGTCATTAAGACTCTTTTCGTTGATCGTGTTTGTGAATGGCAGGACTGTTTGTCTTTGTCTCTATCGACTGGGAACAGTTTGCAAGTAAGATATGTTCTGGTAAACTGAAATTCTTTTCGTATTGGTCCTCATTAACCAATGTTTCCTGCTCATCAGCCATACAAGCTGATTTTCTTTTTCTATTTTTAAACAAGATTTTGTTTAGTCTTTCTGGTTTCTTCTAAGATTGCTCTAACCTTCTGTATTTAGCCTTCACAAGCAACATCAAATCCATTTCCAACTTCTTCTGCTGAGCCAAAAATTTATATGTAACACAAGATGCGCTCCCCGGGAGCAGTATCTCTCAATGCTGCAAAGAGCCCAGGTATTCTATTTTAGTTCTTCAAGTGATGTTGTTGGGTACCGGTACCCTCTAATTTATGTTTGAAATGTGTCGTCATTTTACACATTGCATAGTTGTTATTATTAACTTTTGATTAAATTTTTGTGACTACAGCTATAGAGGTTATTGACTATCCATGCTTGTCCAAAAAAATGTTCTTTCTGATTTTGGATGAGGTAATCTGAATCAATTTTATGTACAGAATTACACAATTATAGAACTTGTGTATCTTGACCTTGGTTTTCTTTCATTTGTTTAGGTAAAATCAATTGTCACTGATCCTGGCCAAAGTCACATGTCCACGGTTGCCATACCCAATGTTTTGCCCACTAGTTTTGCACTGACACTAAATGAGGGCTCATCCCCAATGAGCATGGATTTTCATCCCAACACTAAATGAGGGCTCATCCCCAATGAGCGTGGATTTGCATCCCACTTGGCAGACTCTTCTTCTATGTTAAGTAATGAGAAACTATGTTCTTTTTTTCCTTCTTTTTTTCTCCCATCGTTTATAAATTTCCTGTCCTTTCACGATGATTGTGTGCGGTAACTACTTTTGATAGTTCACTCATGAATCCTGCTAATGTGATTCTTCAGTTGGAACCTGGGGGTGTTGGAAACATATTTAGGACTATGGGAAGTTAGTTCAGGAGGGAAAAAGTTGCTTTCAAAAAATTTTAGAGTCTGGAATCTTGACGCAGGCCCAATGGCCTTAAAGGTGCATCTGCTTCTGGATTACGTACTACTCTCTCAACCTTACTGATATGATCCGAAATTTGAACCAATGTCAATTATTTGAGGAAGCTCTGGTCAAAGATTCATATGTATCCGTTAATCGTATCCGACAGAGTCCTGATGATTCTATATTTGATGAGAATGTTCTCATATTTAAAATGGTATGGAGTTGCTGATTTTCAGTTCTTGTAGTTCATATTCACTGCCGTCGTGTTCTTCAATGAACTGGGGTTGCATATGCAAAGCGCATTGTGCAATTATATTCTTATAATGGAGGCAACAACAATTGGAAGTAAGTTATGAAAAAGAACACAAATTCTCAAGGAAACTGCAACTTTTGAGTATGTGACTATAAACCCAACCCATCATTTTTCTTACGTAGATTGATGCTCACTTAGGAAGTGTAAATGATTTTGGCATTCTTTTCCCCTCACGACCAACCTTTGGTCATAACTTGTGCTGATGACAAGACTGTCAAGGTTGGTTTCATTAATGTATGTTTAAGGTTTGGGATATATTTTGTAGCCAAAGACTGTTTACTTTTGAATGTCATGAAGCTCCTGTCTATTCTATCTGTCCTCATACCAAAGAAAATGTCCATGTAAGGGCCACTTTGGGTATTGATGTTGTGGTTCTGGTGATGTTTTTGTTTGGAATCGTCTGATTTACTTTCCTGTTCCTGCAATATATTATCCAACACTTGTTTTCATGCTTCATGCCTCAGTTGTCTTTTCAACATCAGTGGATGGCAAGATCAAAATATGGTTATATGATAGCTTTGAAGGCAGTGCTGTACCAAACTGGCTCATAGTGCTGATGTTCAAAGGTTCAACTTATATGGCCTGATGTTCAAAGGTTCAACTTTTATTTCCTGATTGATATCTTTGGGTGAATATAGTAATGTTAGTTTTGATTGAGATCATGTAGCCTTTTTTTCATGTGGGATCAGCCAAGGAGGGAAACAATCAGAGCCAGCAGCGACCAAGTGTAAAAACATGGATTTGTCATTTTGTTTTTTATATTAAGAGAGATTACATGAGCCTCAACTAAACCAACATCTTCCATTGCAAAAATGCGATGAAGGGAACATTGAACTCCTATCAAAGACTTTTTTCATATTTATTTTGTTCGAACTACACAAATATAAGAAATCCAGGCCTAGATTTCTTCTTTATGTCTTCTTTATGAATTTCTGACTCCTCAATGTTCCGCTTTCAAATACTTCATTCCTAGTCCTAGATCGAGGACACGATACAAAGATTATAGTGACCAGTACTGTGTTGTCTACTGGACTGCTGATCATGGGCCTAACCCTGCTATTATATGTGAGGAAGAACCAGCAACAAATATATGGTAAGCTATTTGATTTTCTACTCTTCTGCCCCTCCATCTTCTAAGATAGGTAGGTTCAGTTCTATAGAAAATGTTTGCTGTTGCCTCTCTGGTTTCTAAGCTAAGGTTCCATGCTACATTATTTACTTCACTACGTACTTCACAGGAGAACTGAAGCCCGGCCAAAAGGAAGATCTGGAATTACCATTATTTGACTTGGCCGCTGTTGTTTGTGCAACCAAAAACTTTTCAAACTAGAATAAACTTGGAGAAGGTGGTTTCGGATCAGTCTTTAAGGTAAAATCAAATACAGTTCTCCCTACAGTTAGCTTGACAGTTTCCACATGTCATTTGGGTCAGGACTAAGGTGGTGTAATTTTTTATTTTTTATTTATTTATTTTTTTTTCTGTTCTTCGTGGGTTGGTTTTGTGTTCCTATGCAAGAGGAGGAAGAGACATATCTTTCTTTTTCTTTTTTTCTGTCGGCAAACAAGAAGGCATGATCAAATGTCAAAATCTATAACAGAAATGCAATATCCAAAGAATGAAAAGCAGTCCAACCAAGAAGAACCATCAATGGATGAATATTGAATGCATAAAGATTTATCAAGTTTCAAGCAAGAAGAACCAAACCAATCGATCTACTGCTTAACCAAACCAGAAATAAATAGTCAGAATTTGACATTGGGGCCCAAAAACCGAACCTTGTTATTGGCAAGACCATAGAAACTCCATGTTAGGATAGCTTCATCATTTCCTTCCACCGAAGACAGACACCAAGTCAGCAAATTTTGTATTTAGGGTTCCCATGACTTGTCCTTGCTTCGGCTTCCAAATCTCAATCTCAAGCTCAATTTGCAGGTAAACTTTTTCAATTTCGGGTTGCAGACTTTCAGTCAATCGCAGTGTTCAAAAAATGGGGCTAGGCGGACGGCTAGGCGGCTAGGCGGCTAGGCGGGCGCTAGGCGGCTGGGAGGCTAGGCAGGCGCTAGGCGGCTGGGCCGGCCTCCTAGGTGGGTTGGGTCATTCTCCGGTGCCGAACAAGGAGGACGAAGCAGCCGAAACTTGACTGCGTCTGCAAGCTCCGTCCTATGGCAGTGCAAGCTTTCGTGTTTGTTTCAAATGTATTCAAAGAGTATAGCCGTACGGCTATACCCTTAAACTGTTCGAATATATTAATATCTCAATAGTATAGCCGAACGGCTATACTTTTAAAATATCCAAATGTATTTAGAAAGTCAAGCCATGCAGCAGGGCTAGAGTTATTTCTTCAATTATTTTATTTATACTACATGTGATATTAGGGAATGAGAATTTAAATACTTTATGATACCTCTCATTCTAATAATTTTCAGCTATTAGTTCATTGGGCAAGAATAAAAAATGAATTTTATTTATAATAAATAATACAATAACAAATAATACAGGTTAAACCCATAAATACAACAACAACAACAAAATCCCTCAACATTTTGTGGATCAAAGGATGTTGAATTTCATAGTATAAAATTGCTTGTATAGCAATTTACTTTCTAGAAGAAAAATTGGATACAAAACAGTTTAACGAGACAACGAAGAGAAGTTTGCAGCTCTGTTTTGAAATTTATTGAAGGTATCAGAGGTCATATGACATTGATATATGAACTATTCAAAATGAGAATTCAAACAACATGTGTTAGATGAGAAGTAGCATCTCATTCTTAAATATAACATATTACTTCATTTGTCTATTGGTTGTGCTTGTTGTTAAGCTAGTGCAACCAACATTCTTTCACCAAGAAACTTCTCTTGAACCTCAAAGAAATTTAGCTAGGAATACCTTTGGTGGTTTGGGAAAGTTAAGATAGAAACAGAGGCAGAGGCAAGGTTGAAGAACAATCGCGAGCACATGTGATATTACACAAAATGCAGCAAAGGAATTTAGAATGTCCATTTTCCAAATTAAGCACACATTTTATAATGAAATCAAGATAGGAACTTATAACAAGCCCTCATTAGAGTACAGTGTCCAAAAACACAATATGAACACCACACCACACCACTCCACACTCAACACACATAATTGCTCTTCAATGTTTTAAATATAATAAAAGATGAGATATCGCTTAATACAATTAAATAGTTCTTCATTCCTCGTCGCCCAAATCATTGAACGCATCACACAAATCATTGAGCATTTCATCCCACGTCTCCTCCACATGCACATGAAATGAGTATCCATCAACAAGAAGAAAAAAATTGTCCATACCATGAAGAAATTCAAGAAATTCAGAACCCTCTCGCACATAAATTTGCTAATATGAGACGCAAGCTTTGATATTTCATCGTTGTTCTCATCGAAACCAGAAGAATCTCTGACGTCCAACATCACCAAACCTTTGCATTCGTGTAGTAACGTGACAAGACCATCCTGATTAACTTTTGCACCCTTCAACTTTAAGTACTTTATATTAGGCACCAACTTCACAATTGACAATATGCCTCACGCCCATGAACAAAGCCTTTGGACAAATCTAAACCATAAAAATTCTTGCAATGTTTTTGTATAATTTCAAGTATTATGGCCAAATTTAAGTATGAACCCAATGATAATAACACCTCCAAATTTTCCACTTGCCAATCAGCTCTAGGTTCGTGTGTTTGCTGTCCAATAAATTTACTGGTAAACTCGAAGTCACAAGGCCAGGACACCTACACACATTCCACAACAACAAAAATGCTACATTTACAAGGAAAATTAAACTGGGTATACTTGAGGGTATGATCAAATGTCAAAATCTATAACAGAAATGCAATATCCAAAGAATGAAAAGCAGCCCAACCAAGAAGAACCATCAATGGATGAATATTGAATGCATCAAGATTTATCAAGCTTCAAGCAAGAAGAACCAAACCAATCAATCTATTGCTTAACAAACCAGAAATAAATAGTCAGAATTTGAGATTGGGGCCTAAAAACTGAACCTTGTTATTGGCAAGACCATAGAAACTCCATGATAGGATAGCTTCATCATTTCCTTCCACCGAAGACAAACACCAAGTCAGCAAATTTTTGTATTTTTTTCTTGTAGGCCATGCCCGTCAATCCGAAGGAAGAAGATAATAAGTCGGAGTTGGCAGAGGGGGGAATTGTTGTAGTTGTCATTGGTGTGGTGAGGTGAACATGTCGTTTGGGAGAGAGCCTAGATATAAGAGAATAAGGCGAGAAACAGGGAGATGAATGGAATTAGATGAATTAAAAGTCTCATGATCTCTTCTTCTATGGACCTGACTTGTGCTTGCTTCGGCTTCCCAATCTCAATCTCAAGCTCAAATTTGCAGCTAAACTTTTTCAATTTTGGATTTTAGACTTTCACTCAATCGCAGTGTTCAAAAAATTGGCTTAGGCTGGTGGCAAGGTGGCTAGGCGGGCGCTAGGCGGCTGGCGGGCCTCCTAGGCAGGTTGGGTCTTTTTTGGGTGCCGAACCTAGAAGACGAAGCAGCCGAAACCGAAGAAAACAAATCGATGCTTGAGTTGATAGAGAAGCAAAATGGCTATGACTTCGATGTAACCTCCGTCCTCTGCGAGTGCAAGCTTCGTGTTCCTTTCGAATATATTTAAAGAGTATATCCAATCGGTTATACTTTTAAAATATTCGAATATATTATATTTCAAGCTTATAGCCGAACGGCTATACTTTTAAAATATTCTATGACTATAGCCGGGCGGCTATACTCTTTAAATATACAATTTTGTCATATCATTTTAGGGTTTAGGGATAAAATACCACTTTAGTCCAATGGGCTAAAGTTATTTCGTCAATTCTTTTATTTGTATAAGCGATATTGGGGAATGAGAATTTAAATACTTTCCAATACCTCTCATTCTAATGATTTCCAGCTATTAGCTCATTGGGCAAGAAAAAAAAAATATGTATTTTATTTATAACAAATAACATGGGGTAAACCCATAAATACAACAACAAAAAATAGGGATCCGCCAACATTTTGTGGATCAAAGACTATTGAATTTCATATTATAAAATTGCTTGTATAGGAATTTACTTTCTAACATGTCCATCGTAATAACGAACTAAACCCAATTATTGCCTTTTTCTTATTGCACTTGACAACCCTGCTCTTCTGCTATGAGATATATTAGTCCACGCCGTATTCTATGCATATGAAAAATTGGATACAAAACAATCTAACGAGACAACGAAGAGAAGTTTGCAGCTCTGTTTTGAAATAAATCAAAGGTAATAGAGGTCATATGGCATTGATATACAAAGTATTCTAAATGAGAATTCAAACAACATGTTCTAGATGAGAAATAGCATCTCATTCTTACATATACCATACCCACGTGCACCTGAAATTCCCAATGTGAAAAGGGGAGGTAAGTGCAATACCTCCTTTGTAGCTTGCAAGCATAGTAGATCCAACCTTTCATGAGGACGTCGATTTCATAAAGAAGCAAGCTGCATCCAATTATACATTAATACTGGCAATCACAATCCACAATATACTCAATTTTAATAAAGAGAAATATAAAGTTACCCATAAGCTGAAGCGCTCAGGATCTTGTGGTGAAGGCATCATCACTTCCCCGTCGAGAAGTCTTTCAAGCTATCTTCGATCTGTAAAGAGATACTATCATACGTCAAAAGGGCACCTAGGGATACTTAACACAAGAATAGGGGAAGAAACCATTCTTATGTACATTGGCATTACATGTAGGATAATCTCCCAAGTCTCAAGTACCTCTGTGTTAGATTTGATGGGGGAGATGGTGCCTCAATGGAGAAACTTTTTTCCAAGTGCCTCGTACTTGAAGATTTGACTATACTCGGGAATTTTAGAGTTGATTCAAAATCTTTGCCCCTGAATTGAAGAGAAGCATCACAAATACTATAAATAATCGTACGTTCCAACTCTTCATCAATTCCCCAAAGCTTGAAAACCTGATTGTCAATGTCTTCAGTTAGTGCTCATATGCCATTTTATGTTTTCTAAAATCCGCAGCCAAAATTCTTCCCTATAAGCTTCCAGTAGGTGAAAGTCTAGCCTGTGATTACCTTGTGCCTCCATTTGCTATAGGAATTTCCAATGTTACGTATCTTTCTCTTCTAGCTTCTAGCTTGGATGGTTTATTTTTGCCTGCTATCTTTAAACATTTGAAATAGTTTGAGCTAGGACTAATTCATTCTAGTTACTGGACATTGCTCATAGAATATCTGAACCAATCACCTAATTTAGAATCTCTTAACCTAGACCTTGATAGTATATTGAACACAGAAAACAACCTTTTCCGTCCACCAACATTTGTGCCTACTTGTTTGTTTTCACACATTAGGATAATCTCCATGAAGGGGCAAGGAAAACGTGATGAGATGGATGTGACTAAGTATTTGTTGAAGTTCGGTTTGGTTATGAATAAAATGACTGTTTCTACTGCTACATGTTGCTGGTGTTGTCATTCCTTCCCTCCCGAAATAGGAGATATACAAGGAAATTTCAATGTTTGAATTGGTTCAAAGAGTTGCCATATTCAAGTTCTATGAGATGCAAGGTCTCGGTTTCACATCAGTTCAAGGATTTATCAGAGTTCATTCTATACTTTCTTAGTTTGAAAATGTGAATTTCATTTGTTTGTTTCACTCATCTGTTAGATTAAAGTGGAGATTATATTAGAAGTGATTTAATCCAACTTATTTTGGAACTTTGAATTTTCTGTACAACTCCATGATCATTTTTTGGTCATTGAATTGTTGGTTTTCTAGCTGGTGTGAACTTGCAACAATGGACAGTTTTTACATGTCAATATTTTATTTTTCAATTTGGGGTTTGACATTCAGCCAATTGAAGTGATCAAAAAATTGGCCAAGGCGGGCGCTAGGTGTTAGGCGGGCGCTAGGTTGCTAGGAAATTTGGTTCTCTTTTTGATGCCAAGCTCGGAGTACAAAGTCTCTATCTTTACATACATTGAAAGAGCCCAAATTAACCCAACAGCCGAAACGGAAGAAAAAAATAATAATCAAAGCTTGAGTTGAGAGAGAGGCTCAAGACCGAATCTTTGAAGCTTGGAAACGGCTGTGACTCCGACTGCAAGCTTCGTGTTCGTTTCTCTGTCCCTAAAACGTGAATATTTTTAAAGAGTATAGCCGCTCGGCTATACGTTTTTAATTTTTAAAATTTTGAAGTGTATAGCCGCGCATCAATACCTTTGAAATGTTCAAATATATTAAAAGAGTATAGCCGATACTCTTTAAATATACAATTTTGTCATATGATTCTAAGGTTTAGGGCAAAGTACCACTTTAGCCCATTGGGCTTGAGTTATTCATTCAATTACTTCATTTATACAAGTGATATTAGGGAATGAGAATTTACATTCTTTATGATACCTTACATTCTAATGATTTTAAGCTATTAGCCTATTGGGCAAGAATAAAAAATAAGTTCATTTCCTCCATTAGTCTGAGTGTTCTCATCAGCCCCAGAAAAACAACAATCCATCAACTCAATAAACCTAAAAAATAATAAAATAAAATAAAAATTAGTCACAAAAAGAAACATGAATTAGTAACTGTTAATTAAAAGGTTCCTCTTAACCTTTGGTGTTCACTCAATTTCCAAATAACACAATAATCCTAGCCTTTCAAACCCACAAGGGGCCTAAGCCTCTCAGTTAGATTTTGCATAATGATGGCATATCTACAGAGAATTTATTCAATAATGGATATTTCTTTAAAGAACAATCTACGGAATCTCATAATATGCAGAGATAATAATATTCCAAAAGCCACAAGAGACCTCAATTTCTCAAATTCTTGTTACAATAATTCCTCAAAAGCTCCTTCACCCAGCCAGTCATGGCCAAAACCAAAAGTTCCAGCCATAGGTATAAACAGAAACCAAAAGGCATAAAAGTAAGACAATTTGTAACAGTTATAAGTGAAAACAATAACCGATTACAGCTAGCCAACGTGCTAATCTAATGATTCCAGAGTAAAAAGTAGAATCCAACCACTTAATTAAACTACCCACATGCAAAACAAGAAGAAAAACAGATTCGGATCAAACACTTTCCCCAAATTACACCAACCAGTAGTGACACAAAAAAACAACAGATTATAATGCAACCGCAAGCCCATTCCCAGGTCTTTAATATTGCCTGATATGAAATCCACGGTAACTGAGTCAAAATGGTACTCCTTAACGATATGGCATGAAAATTAGAAAATACTATCAAGTAAATGAGCCAAGTTTCGACCCCGCATTCATAACATTGTAGCAAATTCACAATCAGACCATTCAAACCAACAGGAAGAGAAACTAAACAGAAAATAATTCCAATTATGGTAGCAAAACTCACTGGACAGGAAATAATCCCCAAGTCAGCAAATTTTGTATTTGGGGTTCCCATGACTTTGCTTGCTTCGGCTTCCAAATCTCAATCTCAAGCTCAAATTTGCAGGTCAACTTTTTCAATTTCGGGTTTCAGACTTCCAGTCAATCGCAGTGTTCAAAAAATGGGGCTAGGCGGACGGCTAGGCGGTGGGCGGGCGCTAGGCGGCTGGGCGGGCCTCCTAGGCGGGTTGGGTCATTTTTCGGTGCCGAACAAGGAGGACGAAGCAGCCGAAACTTGACTGCGTCTGCAAGCTCCGTCCTATGCGAGTGCAAGCTTCGTGTTTGTATCAAATATTTTCAAAGAGTATAGCCGATCGGCTATACCATTAAAATATTCGAATATATTAATATTTAAAGAGTATAGCCGAACGGCTATACCCAAAAAGGTCCTTATTATTTTATTTTATAAATAGTATAGCCGATCGGCTATACTCCTGAAATAATATATTTAAACGATACGGCCGCGCGGCAGTACTCGTTAAATAATATATTGTAAAGGTATAGCCAATCGGTGGTACTCCTTAAATAATATATTTAAAGGTATTGCTGTTGTAAAGGTCTTCAAAAAACTACCACAACTACAAATATCAAAAGAATATGAATGAACGATAAGAAACCCCACATAGAGCTTAGATTACAGGAGTCAATATTTAGTGATATAAATAAACTTAATGCTTACCGAGGGTAGTTTCTGGATTTAACCCTGCAATATTTCTAGCAACATCAATAGGATCAACGTTTGCGAGACTGCACACACAGGAAAACAAATTAATATAATACCCTTAGAACCAAATCCTCAATAGATATCTTTACAGAAAAGAGAGAGTGAATTGTTGGGCACATGGCCAGAAACTTGAGAAGTAAAACTTAAAATCTAAGCTCAATATCATAACATGTCAACTCAGTCAAGAATGGAGTGCACTTAAAATCAAAGTTCCATACCCTAAACTCTGTCAAGGATGGAGTGCAACTTTTATTTCGCTTTGCCACCACTCACCAAGAGCCACTTTTTTGTATGAATATGTTGACAGGATTATCACGCAATTATGATGGGTCGAGATTGAGTCTAGATGATCTTGATCACATTTCAACCTTGTCACTCGAGCCAAAACTCACCAATCTCTCTTTGACAAAGAAGAAAAGGGTCGGAATCACTAGTTATAAGTTTGGGCTCCAGTGGCTCTAACAAAAATTAAAGATAAACCCTATCAGGAGAGATGATCTGATTTGCAACTATGTATAAGAAATCGGATGGTATCCATTATTAGTGACAATCCACAAGCAGGAGGAACCCTATGAGGGTTCATGAAATGCATATTTACTTGAGTTAAACATCAAATAGCGTCACCATCAACTCAGTATAAAATAGAAATAACAAGGATATCTACCTTCGTCCTAATGAACTCAATAAATAGCATCACCATCAAAATAGAAAAGGAAAAAGCACATAAATTCAGAATCACCAATTGAAACAACGTGTTCATATACTTGAAGAAGTGCTAGCAGTGCACAAACCAAGGAGAAGATGAAATCCATTCCCTAAGGGTTCGAACATTCAACATTGTTTCAGCTATTGTAAAGGTCTTCAAAACTACCACAACTGCAAATATCAAAAGAATATGAATGAACGATAAGAAACCCCACATAGAGCTTAGATTACAAAAGTCAATATTTAGTGATATAAATAAACTTAATGCTTACCGAGGGTAGTTTATGGGTTTAACCTTGCAATATTTATGGCAACATCAATAAGATCAACGTTTGCAAGACTGCACACTGAGGAAAACAAATTATTAGAATACCGCCTATACTTAGGGTTTTTTTTAATCTATATATATAAAGCAAAAGGCAGAGAATGGTGAAACATTCAAAATACCAAAAAATTCCCTTGGTTAATTCAAACATTAAGAATTGAAATTATTAATTAAATGAGGATAATATAGTAAATTCACATTTTTCATATTTAAAAAAATTAAAATTAAAAACAAAATCAGATAATAGATCCTACTTTTATGGAACATAACTACCCATGTTATCTTTTCTTAATTCTAAAAAATTAAAATTAAAAAAAAAAAACAATTGGCACAAGGGGCTAGTAAATAAAAATAGTATTATTTTTTTTTTTGGTCTGATAGTAAATAAAAATAGTATAGCCGACCGGTTTTACTCTTTAAAACGGAATACCCGTGCGGCTATACTAGTTTGGACACATCGCAACATATGCGCTTGGCTCCAGGCTAGTCTTTAAAAAATAAAAAATTAAATAGTATAGCCGGACGGCTATACACGAAGTTTTTAATAATAAAAGCAGATCGCCACGGCTATACTACAATTTTATTATTAAAAATAGTATAGCCGCCGCTATACTATTTTTGATGCGTGGTGAAGCAGGCTCTTGGAACCAAGTGTGGTCTTTTTATTATAAATAGTATAGCCGACGGCTATACTCATGGTTTGAAAAAAATAAAAATAGCATTTCTGACCGGCTATACTACTTTGGACACGTGGCGAAATGGGAGCAAGGCACTAGGCGGATCGCTTTTTATTTGTTTAGATAATAGTATAGCCGCACGGCTAACCTCAATTTTTTATATAATAAAAATAGTATCGCTGAGCAGCTATACTAGGGTTATCTTTTTACTATTTTTACATGTGACGGCGCTAGGCACCAGGTGGTGATCATCTTTTTATTATAACTGTATAGCCGCTTGCTATACTCGGGTTTTTCAATTAAAAATAGTATAGCCGCCCGGCTATACTTTGGTTTTTTCCCATATTTGCAGCTTCTTTTCTAGTGACCTTAGGTATAAAAGGAATAAAACCAAAAAGGAAAATAAAGAAATTCAACAAACTGAACTGAAGCAATGTGTTCACAACCTGAAGAAGTGCTAGCAGTGCACTGACCCGAGAGAAGATGAAATCCATTGGAGGTTAAACCATTGAAACCCATCCTTTTTTTTAATTTTTAAATGTGGTCACCTTTTTAAATGTTTTCCAGTGTTGTCTAAAAAAATTATAAAAAATTCTTGGTCATGACCATTGGAGATCAGACTATTGAAACCCTTTTTCATTTATTTATTTATATAATTAAAAAAATTATTTTAAATGTGGTCACATATATGGAATATTGTCTATAAATAGTAGTTTAATTAAGGGAGATTCACTTTATAGGGGCCCAAATTATAAAACTACCCCATATGAAATGAACTTTAGAAACACACCCAAAGCCCATTTACAACATAACAAAGAGGCTTTTAACTTCTTATAAATTACAAAACTGCCATCAATTTCTTAAAACAAACTCAACCCCAAAATCTCATAAAAATATCCAAAACACTCAATAGGGCATCAAAGTAATTAATAATAAATATTAAATTCAATAAGGCCAGCTGTCATTTTTTGGGGTTTTTTTGGGTTTGTTTATAGAAATTCAATAGTGTATGGTTTATCTATAATATTAGTGCTAAGAATGGGTATATCATTAAATTAAACAATCTATAGTTGTGGAATATATGAGTGTTGTACCATAGGTTCTCTCAAAATAATAAAATATGAAGGACCCTAAAATATAGCCCTGCATGGTTGGAGATGAAAATATTTAGCCCTGTACTATTCTTTAAAAAATTAATATTTTGGAGGGCTAAATTTTTAGCATTGGACTATATTTAGCCCTATGACCGGAGATGGCCTAACCCAACTACCAAGACTACAACCAAATATTTACATGGAGAACGCATGCGTATCTAACATAGTCCCTGAATATGGGCTATGTTTCTTCGACAACCACAACTACAACCATACACACAGAACTTAGATTGCTTTCAAAAATAAAAAACAGAAAATTTGAAAGCATAAGCAAAAGCATGCCATGTCCTAAAATCCTATGTGCCGTATCAAAAAGCAAATCAAGTAGGTCCTAAAATGAAGGAGCTAAAAGAAAGCTAATATGTTTGACAGCAGTAGTGGGAAATCACTTCAAAAGCCTCAAGACATGGATTCATACCATTAGCATCTTACCAGCTCTTAATTCATTGATATAGTGAACTGGAAAATAATCAATTAAAAATTGATACGTAAGTACTTACAAATTGATACCATTAGCATCTTACAAATTGATAAAATTTGAAATTAACATAAGAAATTAAAGCAAGGTTTGAGTGAAGCATCATAAAACATCATACATCTTTGGAGACAAACAGCTCAATCAACCCTCTGCACTTGGAGCCAAAACTCTGGTCCCATCTCTTTCCTGCAAAATGTAAGTAGAAATATATAGTTACATTTAATTATATGTTCAGAAAAGGACTTTCTTTTGGAACTAGCTAGGAAAAATGGGAACTTGAGCTCACTGCCATGGCACTTGAATCTCTGTTAGATGAGTTCAACCAAATGGGCTGGTTTGATATTAATGGATGTGCATAAATCCTGCTCATGAGCACCCATGGTTAATGATATAAAACACTAATTAATTTCTTTTGTCAAGATATGTATGGTAGTCGGTAATTATGATTGAATGAGTAAACAAAAATGCGAAAATGAAAAGGATATATAGGTACCCAGAGTCTAAGGACAGAGAAGAAGGAAGCTGGGCAAGAAGATCACAGGAATTTGTTCTTCGGCGCTGCATTGTATCTCTGCATGGAAGGACTGGATAAACTGGAAAAATAAGTTCATTTCCTCCATTAGTCTGAGTGTTCTCATCAGCCCCCAGAAAAACAACAATCCATCAACTCAATAAACCTAAACAATAATAAAATAAAATAAAAATTAGTCACAAAAAGAAACATGAATTAGAAAATACTATCAAGTAAATGAGCCAAGTTTCGACCCCGCATTCATAACATTGTAGCAAATTCACAATCAGACCATTCAAACCAACAGGAAGAGAAACAAAACAGAATATAATTCCAATTATGGTAGCAAAACTCACAAGACAGGAAATAATCCCCAAGTCAGCAAATTTTGTATTTAGGGTTCCCATGACTTGTGCTTGCTTTGGCTTCCAAATCTCAATCTCAAGCTCAAATTTGCAGGTAAACTTTTTCAATTTCGGGTTTCAAACTTCCAGTCAATCGCAGTGTTCAAAAAATGGGGCTAGGCGGACGGCTAGGCGGCTAGGCGGGCGCTAGGCGGCTAGGCGAATAGGCGGGCCTCCTAGGCGGGTTGGGTCATTTTTCGGTGCCGAACAAGGAGGACGAAGCAGCCGAAACTTGACTGCGTCTGCAAGCTCCGTCCTATGCGAGTGCAAGCTTAGTGTTTGTTTCAAATGTATTCAAAGAGTATAGCCGAACGGCTATACCCTAAAAATATTAATAGTTAAAGAGTATAGCCGAACGGCTATACGTTTAAAATATCCAAAAATGGGACGCCTAGGCGGGTCCTTGTCATTTTATTTTATAAATAGTATAGCCGGTCGGCTATACTCCTGAAATTAACCCTTCAGGTCAATTTGTCAATATTGATGTCTCCAATATGTCAATATGAAATAGAAATAACAATCGCTACTCGACAAAGATCTATTTCCAGATCAGAAAGAAAAATTTCCTTGTGGCCATTGACAAGTGAGAACATCAATTTTTTTTTTAAGCTTCTTACAAACCAAACATAAACAATCTCTAAAAAAATTCCATCTTCTGCTTGATTTTGCTTCATTCTTGATAGCAATTGTCGTGCCAAGGCACTAGATATCCTCATGAAGGATCTCAAAATTTTTGCCAAAGGTAATGAGGAGCTGTTCAAAGAAATGCAGCACATGTGTATGGGTTCAATCCAACAGGGATCATAAGGCACTCTCTATGTGTGGAGATGTAATGTGTATGAGGAAGAATATGATGAAAGAACTCGGGCAAATAATTGAGGCAAATCCAGTTTTCCATGGCAAACTGAAGTATGCTAGCATCAAAAGTCATAGATTACATAAACTCATTAACCAAAGGTAAATGCTTCCTCTCTAGTTTTGGTCTTCCTTTCTATTTTGTGATTGCATATGTTCATACATATGCCTGTGCGCGTTTGTGTGAGAGAGAGAGAGTATTTGTTATTCTCATATTTAGTAAAAGATTAAGTCACTTTCAGTTTTTTGTAGTTGGGAGAGACACTGACTTGTGTGTTTAACTTGACAGCTTGAATCGGCATCATTAACAGTGTAAAGACCCTCGTCCAAATCCAGTCATTAAGGCTCTTTTCGTTGATCGTGTTTGTGAATGGCCGGACTGTTTGTCTTTGTCTCTATCGACTGGAACAGTTTGCAAGAAAGATATGTTCTGGTAAACTGAAATTCTTTTCGTATTGGTCCTCATTAACCAATGTTTCCTGCTCATCAGCCATACAAGCTGATTTTCTTTTTCTATTTTTAAACAAGATTTTGTTTAGTCTTTCTGGTTTCTTCTAAGATTGCTCTAACCTTCTGTATTTAGCCTTCACAAGCAACATCAAATCCACTTCCAACTTCTTCTGCTGAGCCAAAAATTTATATGTAACACAAGATGCGCTCTCCGGGAGCAGTATCTCTCAATGCTGCAAAGAGCCTAGGTATTTTATTTTAGTTCTTCAAGTGATGTTGTTGTTAGAATTCTATGGTTGTATCTGTATTTTTAGATTTAAGAAAGATGTATATTCTGGAGATTTTGCTAGAGAGGAAGAAGAAGAATGAGAAGGCACTGTTCTATTACATTTTTTTTTACAAACAGTCGGCTTACATAGTGTGACTGACAGAGAGAGAGAAATGTGATTCTTCTCTAACAGAATTACAGCTGTCACCCTATGAGGTGCTTACACTTGTCATGCCAAATCTAAGCTAGAGAATCCACCTGGACTATAATCCAAAAGTTCTCATTACATCATATAAACTAGACATAAAGGAAAATGAGAAATAAGCCTTGGTGACTTCGGCTCTAAGAAATCAGGCACAAAAAGGATTATATTTCAACAGTTGTTGGGTACCGGTACCCTCTAATTTATGTTTGAAATGTGTTGTCATTTTACACATTGCATAGTTGTTATTATTAACTTTTGATTAAATTTTTGTGACTACAGCTATAGAGGTTATTGACTATCCATGCTTGTCCAAAAAAATGTTCTTTCTGATTTTGGATGAGGTAATCTGAATCAATTTTATGTACAGAATTACACAATTATAGAACTTGTGTATCTTGACCTTGGTTTTCTTTCATTTGTTTAGGTAAAATCAATTGTCACTGATCCTGGCCAAAGTCACCTGTCCGCGGTTGCCATACCCAATGTTTTGCCCACTACTTTTGCACTGACACTAAATGAGGGCTCATCTCCAATGAGCATGGATTTTCATCCCACTTGGCAGACTCTTCTTCTATGTTAAGTAATGAGAAACTATGTTCTTTTTCCTTCTTTTTTTCTCCCATCGTTTATAAATTTCCTGTCCTTTTACGATGATTGTGTGCGGTAACTACTTTTGATAGTTCACTCATGAATCCTGCTAATGTGATTCTTCAGTTGGAACCGGGGGGTGTTGGAAACATATATAGGACTATGGGAAGTTAGTTCAGGGAAAAAGTTGGCTCTGATACCATGTTGAAAATTTGGATCTTCACGTGTGATTACACGTGAGGGGGAGTGTTGGAATCCCACATCGGTGGGGTGAAAGAAAACAAATGGGTTTAAATAGAATTACCACACTCTAACTAATACCGAGGCCTTTTGTGATAAAACCCCACACCTGACGGATTGGGCGGGTGGTAAAGTGGGGACAGTATTGGTGTTGTTAGAGTGGGACCCAACGGGCAAATCCAAATTTTCAACATGGTATCAGAGCTGGTTCCGTACAAGCTAACGATGCTTGTAACCCCAAAAAAAAAAAAAAAAGGGAAACAAGTCGGACTCTTAAAAATGCCAACGAAGCTTGAAAAGAGCCGACCTCTGAGTTCCATTGAAAACAAGTGGGCCCAATGAGAGCCGACCTCTGAGTTTCAATTGCCGATGTGTGGATCTTCACGTGTGATTACACGTGAGGGGGAGTGTTGGAATCCCACATCGGTGGGGTGAAAGAAAACAAATGGGTTTAAATAGAATTACCACACTCTAACTAATACCGAGGCCTTTTGTGATAAAACCCCACACCTGACGGATTGGGCGGGTGGTAAAGTGGGGACAGTATTGGTGTTGTTAGAGTGGGACCCAACGGGCAGATCCAAATTTTCAACAAAAGTTGCTTTCAAAAATTTTTAGAGTCTGCAATCTTGACGCAGGCCCAATGGCCTTAAAGGAGCATCTGCTTCTGGATTACGTGCTACTCTCTCAACCTTACTGATATGATCCGAAATTTGAACCAATGTCAATTATTTCAGGAAGCTCTGGTCAAAGATTCATATGTATCTGTTAATCGTATCCGACAGAGTCCTGATGGTTCTATATTTGATGAGAATGTTCTCATACTTAAAATGGTATGGAGTTGCTGATTTTCAGTTCTTGTAGTTCATATTCACTGCCGTCGTGTTCTTCAATGAACTGGGGTCGCATATGCAAAGCGCATTGTGCAATTATATTCTTATAATGGAGGCAACAACAATTGGAAGTAAGTTATGAAAAAGAACACAAATTCTCAAGGAAACTGCAACTTTTGAGTGCTGATGTTCAAAGGTTCAACTTATATGGCCTGTGATTGCCATCTTTTATTTCCTGATTGATATCTTTGGGTGAATATAGTAATGTTAGTTTTGATTGAGATCATGTAGCCTTTTTTTCATGTGGGATCAGCCAAGGAGGCAAACAATCAGAGCCAGGAGCGACCAAGTGCAAAAACATGGATTTGTCTTTTTGTTTTCGAACTACACAAATATAAGAAATCCAGGCCTAGATTTCTTCTTTATGTCTTCTTTATGAATTTCTGACTCCTCAATCTTCTGCTTTCAAATACTTCATTCCTAGTCCTAGATCGAGGACACAATACAAAGATCATAGTAACCATTACTGTGTTGTCTACTGGACTGCTGATCCTGGGCCTAACCCTGCTATTATATGTGAGGAAGAACCAGCAACAAATATATGGTAAGCTATTTGATTTTCTACTCTTCTGCCCCTCCATCTTCTAAGATAGGTAGGTTCAGTTCTATAGAAAATGTTTGCTGTTGCCTCTCTGGTTTCTAAGCTAAGGTTCCATGCTACATTATTTACTTCACTACGTACTTCACAGGAGAACTGAAGCCCGGCCAAAAGGAAGATCTGGAATTACCATTATTTGACTTGGCCGCTGTTGTTTGTGCAACCAAAAACTTTTCAAACTAGAATAAACTTGGAGAAGGTGGTTTCGGATCAGTCTTTAAGGTAAAATCAAATACAGTTCTCCCTACAGTTAGCTTGACAGTTTCCACATGTCATTTGGGTCAGGACTAAGGTGGTGTAATTTTTATTTTTTATTTATTTATTTTTTTTTCTGTTCTTCGTGGGTTGGTTTTGTGTTCCTATGCAAGAGGAGGAAGAGACATATCTTTCTTTTTCTTTTTTTCTGTCGGCAAACAAGAAGGCATGATCAAATGTCAAAATCTATAACAGAAATGCAATATCCAAAGAATGAAAAGCAGTCCAACCAAGAAGAACCATCAATGGATGAATATTGAATGCATAAAGATTTATCAAGTTTCAAGCAAGAAGAACCAAACCAATCGATCTACTGCTTAACCAAACCAGAAATAAATAGTCAGAATTTGACATTGGGGCCCAAAAACCGAACCTTGTTATTGGCAAGACCATAGAAACTCCATGTTAGGATAGCTTCATCATTTCCTTCCACCGAAGACAGACACCAAGTCAGCAAATTTTGTATTTAGGGTTCCCATGACTTGTCCTTGCTTCGGCTTCCAAATCTCAATCTCAAGCTCAATTTGCAGGTAAACTTTTTCAATTTCGGGTTGCAGACTTTCAGTCAATCGCAGTGTTCAAAAAATGGGGCTAGGCGGACGGCTAGGCGGCTAGGCGGCTAGGCGGGCGCTAGGCGGCTGGGAGGCTAGGCAGGCGCTAGGCGGCTGGGCGGGCCTCCTAGGTGGGTTGGGTCATTTTCCGGTGCCGAACAAGGAGGACGAAGCAGCCGAAACTTGACTGCGCCTGCAAGCTCCGTCCTATGCCAGTGCAAGCTTTCGTGTTTGTTTCAAATGTATTCAAATAGTATAGCCGTTCGGCTACAACCTTAAAATATTCGAATATATTAATATTTAAAGAGTAGCCGTTCTTAATATTTAAAGAGTATAGCCGAACGGCTATACCTTTAAAATATCCAAATGTATTTAGAAAGTAAAGCCACGCGGGGCTTGAGTTATTTCTTCAATTATTTTATTTATACATGCGATATTAAGAAATGAGAATTTAAATTCTTTCTAATACCTCTCATTCTAATGATTTCCAGCTATTAACTCACTGGGCAAGAATAAAAAATGAATTTTATTTATAACAAGTAATACAGGTTAAACCCATAAATACAACAACAACAACAACAAAATCCCTCAACATTTTTACCAAAAAAAAAAAAAATCCCTCAACATTTTTTGGATCAAAGGATGTTGAATTTCATAGTATAAAATTGCTTGTATAGCAATTAACTTTCTTGAAGAAAAATTGGATACAAAAAAGTCTAATGAGACAACGAAGAGAAGTTTGCAGCTCTGTTTTGAAATTTATTGAAGGTATCAGAGGTCATATGACATTGATATATGAACTATTCAAAATGAGAATTCAAACAACATGTGTTAGATGAGAAGTAGCATCTCATTCTTAAATATAACATATTACTTCATTTGTCTACTAGTTGTGCCTGTTGTTAAGCTAGTGCAACCAACATTCTTTCACCAAGAAACTTTTATTGAACCTTAAAGAAATTTAGCTAGGAAAACCTTTGGTGGTTAGGGAAAGTTAAGATAGAAACAGAGGCGGAGGCAAGGCTGAAGAACACTCACGAGCACATGTGATATTACAAAAAATGTAGCGAAGGAATTTAGAATGACCATTTTCCAAATTAAGCACACATCGTATAATGAAATCAAGATAGGAACTTATATCAAGCCCTAATTAGAGTACAATGTCCAAAAACACAAGATATGAACACCACACCACTCCACACTCAACACGCATAATTGCTCTTCAATGTTGTAAATATAAAAAAAGATGAGATATAGCTTAGTACAATCAAATAGTTCTTCATTGCTCTTCAGGGATCATAAGGCACTCTCTATGTGTGGAGATATAATGTCTATGATGAAGACTATGATGAAGGAAAATGCTAGATCATTATTCATTATCATATAAATAAGGTAGAACAAGCACCATATATGTATCTCTTCAATGTGATTGATATATTTGCCAATGATTGCTTGAAGAAATATTATTACATAACATTCTATACTACTATTAGCTACTATATTTTCACATCAGAAAAATACTAAAAGAAAAATTCAAAAAATCAGTGCTCTTATCATCGACCTCGAGGGTCTTGCCATCTGTTGGTACTAAGCAATAATGAATCCCATCCTTTATTTACAATGAAGAATCATACAAGACATCAACTATACATTCAGAACCATATAGAAAAGAAGAAATTTTTTACAATCATTCGTGTTCAGCTCAACACACGACCTCTATCAAATACAAGGGCATTATCAATTCTCACAAAAACAAGGACATTCTTCATGCTGTTCTCTGAGTTGTAAGTGACATGTTGCAGGACATTCATTGGCACATTCGAAGTTTGGCAGAGAAGGATTCGATCAACTGATATGTCGTATGGCACATTCGAATCATGATACTGGGGAAACAACAGGCGACTGCTGGAAATGATTACGGTTTAGACGATCATTTCCTTCATTCTTATTGCCTGGAAAGGGCTGTGGTTGTATTTCAGTGCTCATGTCATTTATATTAACAGGGAAGCTTGTATTGCAGCCAGCACCAAGCAGGGTGTCTTGCAGCACCATTGTGCTGTGATATAATCAATCAATTGTTGGTCTTCAAACCCACAAGGGGCCTAAGCCTCTCAGTCAGATTTTGCATAATGGATATTTCTTTAAAGAACAATCTATGGAATCTCATAATATGCAGAGATCATAATCTTCCAAAAGCCACAAGAGACCTCAATTTCTGAAATTCTTGTTACAATAATTCCTCAAGACCTCAATTTCCAGTTTCCATTAAATCCATTCCGATCCTGTCCAAAGCTTCAATACATTTGTGTACAGAAAAGAGAGAGTGAATTGTTAGGAAGAGCTAACCTTTACGTTGTTGATAAATGTGAGTCGCTAAAACCCCAGCTTGATGTATCTGCAGACACGCCAGACCCACCAGGAAACAAGAAATCTAAATAAAAAAAACGCCATCAATGTTTTTCAAAAATGGGCCGCCTAGGCGGGTCCTTTTCAAAAAAAAAAAAAAACAAAGGAGTATAGCCGACCGGCTATACCCTATATAGGGCATAGTTAAAAACGGTATAGCCGGACGGCTATACCCTCCAAATATATATATATATGGCATAGTTAAAAAAGGTATAGCCGAACGGCTACACCTCTTTGACACGTGGTGGAGTCGCCAGGCAGTGGTCTTTTAAAAAAATTATAAATAGTATAGCCGCACGGCTATAGGTAGTTTTAAAATAAAAATAGTATGGCCGTGCGGCTATACATGGATTTTTTGACAGGCAGGTGGAGGTATTGTTTAAAATAAAAATAGTATAGCCGTACGGCTGTACTTTGTGGTTTTTTTTTTAGGAAGTTTCACTAAAACACCCAAAATGGGGATTGAAATTATAAAAAAACCCAAGCACTATTTAAACATATAAACACACCCAAAACTCATCATTACACACACTCAAAACCCATTTATAAACACACCAAAAAAGTTGACTATGAGATTGATTTTGGGTGTGTTTCTATGTTTAAATAGTGCTTGGGTTTATTTATAAATACATGTCTAGGATTTGGTTTATTTATAAATTTGTATTTTTTTTAATTGTAAAGATTATAGCCGCGCGGCTATACGCAGTGTTGTTTTAAAATAGAAATAGTATAGCCGTACGGCTGGACTCGCACATGGGGAAGCAGGCGCCAGAGGCCAGGCGGTGGTCTTTTTTTAATTATAAATAGTATAGCCGCGCGGCAATACTCGGATTTTTTATTATAAAAAATGTATAGCCGATCGGCTATACTAGAGTTTTTTATTATAAGAATAGTATAGCCGACCGGCTATACCATTTACATAAAACTTCATTCTGGGCTGAAATTTATTGTACATTTCATTTTGACGATAGTAAATGAATTCCTTGTGATCTCTCAACGACGTCGTGTCGACAACGATCTCTCCCTTCCACTCCTAGTCGTGCTTGCGGAAACGCTATCAGTCCTTCTAGGGTTTTTTCTTTTGACAGAAAGTGCTCGGAACCTGAGAGGTGTAATGGTGCGGTGGTTTCCGTAAAGAGCACCATAACAACGATAAATGGAAAACTCAGACTCTGACGAGCCAGAGAAGAAGAGGCCTCATTTAAACTCACTTTCGCCCACCATGGCTCGTAGCTCCACCACTTCTCCACCCAATAACCATAGCGTAATCCCTCTCTCTCTCTCTCTCTCTCTCTCTCTCTCTCTATATATATATATATATATTTACAGTCTGCTTGGTTACTGACGGAAAAATGCTTTTGATCAAATTTTTTGGTTTAAGAAAAAAAAGGTGTTTTTTTTAAATAAAAAAAAATTACTGTGATTGATGGGTGATTGGAGTTTGGGCAATTTCTGCTTTGGATGTGCTTTTGAGAATGTGAAAAATTGTACTATGCTCTGTTTGGTTGTTGAGGAAGTGTAAGAAAAGGGATATAAGTTACACAATTGGAATTTTTGGAGTATAGGGTGTAGGTTAGAGGGTTTCTGTTTATTAATTGTGTAATTGGGGCAGTAAAGCATCATTAATCTCTAAGTTGATGAAGTCACTTCTGAAGTTAGTATGCTATTTCATAAAAAAGCATGCATTTAGATGAGTGCACATTGATGGTTCAATGCATTTCAAGTACACTTCAATTTTGATTTGAGATAGGGAGTAGATTGAAATGTATCGGTATTTTGTGTACGTACTATACGTGCCCAGGTCGATGCAGCAGTTCTCCAGTACCAGAACCAGAGACTTCTTCAGCAAATAGACAAACAGAAGCATGATTTGCAGGATCTTGAAGCCAAAATTAAGGAACTAAAGGATAAGCAAGGTTCTTATGATGAAATGCTAATCACAGTGAATCAAATATGGAATCAGGTTATCTTAAATGTTTGGTTGGGTTTTCTTCCTTTTCATGGTCTCAATTGTGTCCACCAGGATGACATGTAATTTTTTCTGATGGTGATTTCTTTATTTTGCTGACCAGTTGGTTGATGATTTAATTCTTCTTGGACTATGTGCTGGAGGAAGCCAAAATGCTTTACAAATTTTAGATGGCGCTGATTATTCTCGTGGTATTTTACAGCACATGTGTTGTTTTATGCTACTTCATCGTTTTTTTTCCTCATTTTTTCTGATGACTAAATCAAAATCTTAGTGTTCATTTTATTTTATTCTTCACATCATATAGATTAGTTTGACCAGTGTGTTTTTCAGGTTCAATTCCATCATGTTCTGCGGAGGAGATGTTTCTTTGTAGACTCCTACAGAGAGATTCTATAGAAGCTAATGGCAATGATGAAATTGCTAAATATGTTGAAGAAGCTCTCACTTTGCGTCATACGTCTACTAGGGAGTTGTTAAAAATCTTGGAACATACCATTTATTCTCATAGGGAAAAAACAGAGAGCATGGTCCACACTTTGGATGGGAAGATATCTTCTGAAGGTCAGAGGTTCAATTGTAAATTCATTGTTGTACAAACTAATTTCATACAATAACTTTTTCATTTTTTAACACTTATTTTTGAAGGAGTAAGTGCATGAGGAATTATGTACTGATTATAGGTTCTTTGTTTTTCTTGTGATTCTCAGATGCTATCATCCAGTTACCTAAGATTGATGATATGATGGAGAGGGAGGTTAAAAATCTGCGGGAAGCGATTGATATTCTTCACGCGAAGCAGAAAGAGTATGCTGATGTAATTCGGACTTACCTTAGCAGCCAGTCAACAGATCAGTCTGAAATTAGCCGCATTACAGGTTTCTGAGATGGTTATAGTCACAAGCCTTGGTTTTTTATTTGCATATTTAGTAGGAATGTTTAATCCTACACTTGATTACTGACGGCACATATGTAATTTTTGTTTTTGTTTTTGTTTTTCATTTTTTCGCATTACAAGAAAATTTGAACCTAGGATCTACACTTCAGCCCATCCAACCCATGTCACTTGTGCTAAGGCTCGTGGCAGTACATGTAAAGATTCAGCATCATATTTAAGACCTATAGATTTAGGAACTTTGCTCAATTTCTGACAGAGATTAAGTCTCAAAGTTTACCACTGTTTGGTGATGCCACCTTTTGATTGTTTGTTGAATATGTAAATTTTCTGTTATGGGTGACAGGTGAGCTGGACGACAGCATGACTGAACTAGAGGAGAGTAGGAGGAAACTAGTGAATCTGAAAATGCAAAAGGATGTCGCATCTGGGATGCATAACCTTACTTCTGGTGCAGTGAATGGAACCCTATCACCTGAAAAATCAACAGAAAGGACAATAAGCTTGCGGGAACTAAGAAATTCAATCGAGGAAACAAAGGTATAGATATGTTGCCAAAACTCCTTTGTACCAGCTCTCATTCTCGCTCTTTCTCTGACGTGTTTGAGCATGTTTTGCAGATACTAGCAGCTGACCGCCTTTCTGAGTATCAAGAGGCACATGAAGAAAATTTAACGCTGTCAAAACAATTGCAAGAATTTCAGGTGTCTAATTTTGAATTTTCCAAAGGTTTGATAGTTGACATACACATTTCAAAATGATTTCAGTGTGTGTTTACTTCTTTGACAAACAATCTATGCTTCTCACAGAATGAATTGAAGGATGACAAATTTGTACATTCATCGAGACTTTACACTATGCGAAATGATCAACTCCAACATTGGAATGTTGAAGTGGACCGATACAAAGCATTGACTGATTCTTTGCAGGTTAAATTGCTTTGTTTTTGTGTTTCCAGATGCTTTGAATGCTTGGCCCATAAGTTCTGTCTTTTAAAAGTTTAATTTCAGGCTGATAGGGCTCTTGTTGTGAGAAGGGAGAAGGACCTAAATGTCAAAGTAGAGTCGGCAGATGCAATTAGGAATTCAATTGGCAATACTGATTCTAGGATTGAAGAACTAGAACTTCAGCTGCAGAAGTGTATAATTGAAAAAAATGACTTTGAGATAAACATGGAAGAAGCAGTACAGGATTCAGGTGAAAATTACATCAGTTTGATGTTTATTGATATTAATTGTGAGTTTACCCAAGCTTCTGGTACTTAAGATGTTCTGTGCTGCAGGAAGAAAGGACATTATAGCCGAGTTTCGTGTGATGGCCTCATCTTTGTCAAAAGAAATGGGAATGATGGAAGCTCAGTTGAAGCGGTGGAAGGAAACAGCTCATGAAACACTGTCTTTACGTGACAAAGCCCAATCATTAAAAGCTTCATTAATTACAAAGGTTCACTTCCATTCCCGGTTTACTCTCGTACTCATATCAGTCCTACTGCATTGTTTTTTGGACAATTTATAATTTGGAAATACAGGGATATACTGATCTTTCTAATTGTGTCGTGTGAATGAAAGTTACACACACATGCACACATACATA
This sequence comes from Prunus mume, assembly GCF_029339155.1. NCBI lineage: Eukaryota > Viridiplantae > Streptophyta > Magnoliopsida > Rosales > Rosaceae > Prunus > Prunus mume. The sequence goes on along the minus strand of NC_142699.1, from coordinate 4,221,958 downwards.
TAAAAAGTACCTAGAAGCTTTGTTTTCCTTTTTTTAAACTGCAAGTTGGTTTTTTTGGAGAACTCATTTGTGATTCTGGAGTAAAAGAAGTCTTATGATTACTATTTGTTTGGATTTGTAATAGTTTTACTCCTTTTTCTTACTATTGATTAGTATTTAATCGTGGAATATTCTCTGAATTTCTCTGATTCTTTTTTTTGGAAGACACATGAGCAAAAGAGCTTAGCAGATAAATGTGCTGAACAGTTGATAGAGATAAAGTCTCTTAAGGCATTGGTGAGTTTCTCCATTAGTCTTTGAATATAGTTAGCTTTCCTTCAAATGGATCCATGTTTGTCGATTTTTTTCACCATTTAAATATAGGATTTTCTTTTTCCAGCTTCGTCAATGCTTTTAATCTACCTTTGTACGTGTCAGTTTGTATCAACTCCTCTACATGCAGGTTCTTCGTACATCTGTACCTGCTGTTTAATTCTAATTCTATCACATTTGACAATTTAAGCTTAAATTCTTTAACAGACTCACAAAATTACCCGTAAGCTGTGTTTCCCAGCAAAATAAACTTTTTATGTATTTGTTTGCCTGGGCACCTTCCATGGAAAATGCCATAGCGTGATCTTCATGTCTGGCTATGGAAGCATTATATAATGACATCCTGGTGAAACCAATTTAATCATAGAACTAATTATTCTGGTGAAACCATATAGTTCGTTTCTAGTGGAAAGTCATGAATGTAATAAAATATGAATATGCACAGACTTATTACCTAACAAGAAAATAGGGAACACAGTGTATGCAGATATTGGTACTCAAACTATAAGTCATTAGTGCATTTTAGAACATTTTGAATTTTAAGACACATGGACTGTACTTTAACTGAGCTTATGTCAGTAACTGATGAAGATGAACTTATTGCAGATTGAGAAGTTGCAGAAAGAAAAACTGGAACTGCAGATCTTCTTAGACTTGTATGCACAGGAAAGCTATGAAAACAGGTAAATTGTTTTGTTGATGCTGGGAGGTTTATTTTTTATTTTTTTAGGAGTGGGGGTAGAGATAGCCATGAGTGAATGTTGTGATTTCTTTTTCTTCATCTATACGATTTGTGTATTCAACTTAATATGTGACAGATTCTATTCGTTTTCTCTTATCTAATTGAGATTATTGAAATTTTTTACTTTCCTTTCATGCGCTGCTTGCGTTCTTGATTCCATATAAATGGACACATTTAAGGTTAATATTAAATTTTCAGAGACTTGATGGAAATCAAAGAATCAGAACGCAGAGCGTACTCACAAGCTGAAATGTTCAAAAATGCAATAGATGAGCATAGTCTAGAGTTGAGGGTGAAAGCAGCCAATGAAGCTGAAGCTGCTTGTCAGCAAAGGCTTTCTGCTACCGAAGCTGAGATAACTGAATTAAGGGGCAAACTTGATGCATCTGAGAGGTTAGTTGTTTTCCTAGTGCCGATTGAGTTTTGAATATAGTTGCATACTAACAAAAATATGTTATTCTGTTTTTATATTCAGTGTTTTATATCTGAGATATACGACTATTTGAAAAAAAAAAATTACTGAGAAGTTTTCAGTAGGGTTAATTATAGTGTGTGTTTTCATCTAAAGGTCCAAATATTGTGTTGCCGGGTGTGTAAATTGAAGATGCTTTTGATAATAAGTATAGCAATGTATAGATGTCTAAACTTGATTGCACACTCAGTAAATAAATGTAAGAATTTTAAAGAAATGCTTTTCTACCTCTGAAGCTGAATTTTCTTAATTAAGGCCAAGCTTGGTGCATTTGAGAGGTTTGTTTTTCTTATTCAAATAACTAACAATGTGCAAACTGGGATGTTAGATTCTATGTGTGTTTTCTTTCACTAAGATAAAACATATCCATGTAAAAGATACTGGAAAATCTTAGTAATGCCATGTTTTCACCTTTTTCTTCAGGGATGTTCTGGAGCTTACAGAGGCTATTAGAATTAAAGACAAGGAGGCAGAGGCTTATATATCTGAAATTGAGGTGCCTTATTGATGCTTATCTTCTGATTGATATCTGGGGTTTCTGTTCCTTGATAATTGACACGATGACGTTGGTCTCACTTTTCTGCTTCACCTACTCATTATCTAATAAATTTATTATGTTCCTGCAGACCATTGGTCAGGCATATGAAGATATGCAGACACAAAACCAGCATCTGTTGCAGCAGGTGACTGAGAGGGATGACTATAATATCAAGGTCTGTGTTATTATTTTCATTGATTTTTGTGGCCTTTCTTTCCCTCCACATTGTTGCGAAGTTTATTGGTGCGGTAGAATGCTGGCTGGTGGTCCCTGGTTTTTCAAAGAGATTTATTTTTTTGTGCAGCTCGTTTCTGAGAGTGTGAAGACAAAGCAATCACAGAGCTTTCTACTCTCTGATAAGCAGGCATTGGTGAAACAACTTCAACAAGTAAACACATCAGTAGAATCTTTAAAAATGAGAATTTCCCATGGTGAAGAGCAGGTACGGCTTCTCCTATGCAGACAAATTTTCCATTTGTTAACCTTTATCAAGTGGGTATTTGCATCCTGCAGATGAAGGCTCTCCTGACAGAAGCCACAAAAACTACTGAGGAAGACAGACACCTTGCAGTCAATGTGGAAACTGCTAAGTGGGAATTGGCTGATGCTGAGAAGGAGTTGCAGTGGCTGAAATCTGCTGTTTCCTCTTCTGAGAAGGAACATGCTCATATTCAAAAGGATATCAATGATATCGAATTGGAATTACACATTGAGAGGTAGTGTTTTGTCCATTTTGATTACAGTGCCTGCTTATGCATTCACTCTTATAAACAATCTAGGAAGCCTGTATAACTGTATACAGCTACAGTTTTGGCATGTAAGATATTGTTTCCCAGTTTCACATGCTGGATAGATGCCTTGGGTAATTGTGATAGGCTAATAGGCTCAGGAAATCATGAGCAGGGACAATGTATACAGCGATGGCTCCGAACTTTTTACCTTTCCCTGCTCGATCAGATTTTGCAAGTTTGGAAGATTTCTTCATGTGGGATGTCTTTGTGCAGCTATTAGTTGTAATACTCAAAAGTCATGTGGGAAGATTTCTAACAAGTTGGATTCTTCTTGTGCAGAAGCTCTAGGAAGAATCTTGAGGAAGAGCTCAGGGAATTGAACAGCATGGTTGCTGAGATGAGTTCTGAAACTGGAGAGGCTGCAATACAGAAACTCCAATCTGAAATTAAATTTTGCAAGAATATTTTGCAGTGCAGTGTTTGTACTGATAGGCCAAAGGAGGTAAGGAAAAAATATTTGCCACCTTTACCTTTATTTGACCAATGTTTGAGATACAAATTTGTAATAACTTGCTAAATCTTCTGCTGAACTGATGGATGTTGGTGCTAATTATTTGATTTGCAGGTGGTAATTGTGAAATGCTATCATCTATTTTGCAATTATTGCGTACAAAAAAATCTAGAGATTCGTCATCGAAAATGCCCTGCCTGTGGAACTCCATTTGGCCAAAATGACATACGGTTTGTGAAGATATGAAAAATATTTGTGATCCCTCTCACCCTTTTTTGATTACTAAGCATCCTGCAGTAAATAGAATAGATTATAGTTTTTCATCTTCTTGTCACAGTAGCCCAATATAGGAACTGTGACTTTGTATAGCTTTGGAGGCAATAGTTTTGTTCCCGCTGTTCTGTAAATGAGTGTTTAAAAAAAATATTTATCATTATTATTTTTTAAAACTGATGGTAGCTCCATTGATGGATGACCATATAAGATAGGATTTCTGATTTATCCATTAGAGTCAAGGATAAGCATCTTCAGCTTTGCTTGATGTTGACAGTTGGTTTTACATTTTTATTTTTAGAGATTTCTATTTTCTTCTCAACAATTATAATTTTGGAGTTCTGTGAAAAGAAAATAATTTTTTGAGTCTGAGTGGTAAGGACCCGTCAGGTAGCGTTTTGAGAGTGTTTTAGAGAATATTTTTAGAGAATGAAAACAAGAAAACAAATTTGTATTTTCAGGAAATGAAAATGCGTCTGGTAGATTAATTAGAGAACATCTTTAGAAAATAAAAACAATGAAAACGTGTCTGGTAGTACAATTATTTTTCAAGTGTATTTTTGCTAATTTATGTTCTAAAAAATATTTTTTTAAATGTATAATTTGACAAATAAAAAATTATATTGTTTTTTTTAAGTTAAACTTTTTTTTATCTTTTTTTATCTTCCTCCTTTCTTCTTTTTTCCTTTTCTTTCTTCCTCTTCTCTCCTTTATCTTTTCTTCTCCCTTCCCAGGCCGTCCTCTTTTCTTCTTTTTTCCTTTTCTTTCCAGGCCGTTCCTTTCTTCCTCTTCTCTCTCTCTCTCTCTCTCTCTCTCTCTCTCTCTCTCTAATTGGGTGGTGATGGCGGTGGTGATGCTTTGATTGGGTATGGGTGGTGGAGGTGCTAGGGTCGATTGCTTTTTTACTAGGTGGCGAGATGTGCATTGGGTTCGATTGGGTGTTTGGTTTTGATTCCATTGGCATGGTGGTGGTGTTGGTGTTGGTGTCGGTTGGGTTTGATAGGTAGTGGTGATGTGGGGACTGGGTCTGTGAGGTTTGGTGGTAGTGGTGAATCAGTGGCAGTTGTGATGATGATGGTCCTGATCGTGGCCGTGGTGAGTTTGATTTTCGTTTCGTTTCTTTTTGCTGGGTAGAGCGATGGGGTTGTGCATTTCGGTTTATGTTTTAGGCGTTTGTTTTCTGTGAGAATGAAAACACATTTTTTCTGTTTTTCCGAAGTACACGCGATGTTGTTTTCATTTTATGAAAACATTCTCAGTGTTTTCTGTTTTAGTCCACCGAACGGATTCTTGGTTTGTTTTTGTTTTTTGAAAATGAAAACGGGCGCTGAAAACTTAAACGAACGGGCCCTAAATATCTACTGGGGATTTGTCAACAAGAAAAATAAGACTTTATTTTTTTCTATTTTAAATAAGTTCTCTATGCAAACATGGGTTTAGCCAAGGTGGCTAGAGCGGACGTATTCCCAACTTTGCATCCGAGTTAATTCCCCTTCACGTAGTTTAGATTATATTAAAATAGTTTATTGCTTGAATATTATAAATAAATTAATTTATTTATAAAAAAAAAAAAAAAAAAAAAAGTTGTCTATGAAGTCATGATCAAATCAAACGTCGTTGGCTTCTAGTTGTTACTTGGATTAGTAGCTTGCCTCCCTATTTACAAAGATGCCCGTATTTGCCATTTTCTAGCCGAAACCAACACTTATAAAAAGAAACAAAGAAAAGAGCAAATTTCAAATGGATGTCAATTTCCAAATTTTGTTTGAGTTGAAAGTATAAGATGGATTGTTGATGAATGGAACTTAATTTCCAAATTTTGTTTGAGTTGAAAGTATAAGATGGATTGTTGATGAATGGAACTTATCTATTTCAATCCTATTAAAATTAAAATCTCATAAAAAAAATTTCAAGTATATTAAATTTTGTGAGTTATCCAATTCAATCTAATCCTAGTCGCTCGATGCGGCCTCGAAGGTGCAGGGTATGTGCGTGTCACTATTATTCAAATAGATACTCAATAACTACCACAATTAATTAAATATAGGACTATTGTTTTTTGGGTCACTCCACGCCACGCCAAACGTTCTGAAACTGAAAGCGTCTTTGAGATGAGATACGACATCGTTTCTCTGCGCCATCAGACACTGCCCAAACAAATCTTCATCTATTCTCTCTCCGTCTCTCTCAACTCTCATCGAGTCATTTGTTGGCACTCGTCACTGTAATTGAAGAAATGCTTCTTTCTCTTGTGCAAACCACCTTAACATCATCACCTTTCCAATCCCCAAGCTTCAAGATTCTTCATCCCACCACTGTGCTGCCCAAAACTCTCTTTCTTGGTCTTGGAATTGAACCCACAAATGCCCTCAAAAGATTACTCTTTTTTAGCCAAAGATCACATTATACTAAATCCAGAAACCCCAGGCTCACTATCCATGCTTCTTTGCTTGAAGCTCCAGTCCTTTGGGCTGGTAGGCTTTGCATCTTCTACGCACTCTTGAAGACTGGTTTAGCTGGATCTCAAGCTAACCCACTTGTCTCAGGTCTACTTCTTTAATGGGTTGTTTCTACTTTTCTTGGTTATTTTCTGTTAACCTTTAGTTTATTTCTAAGTTTCAGAAAGTTGTTATGGGTCTTTTTCTTGATTAAGTTTTTTTCTTTTACTGGCTTTCAGATTTGGGAAGCACTGAAGAAGGTGATGGGGTTGGGATTGAGTCTGCTGATTTGGGGTTTTCTAGGTGGTTGAACAGCATACAGGGGAAACCAGGTTTGTTTGTTTGTTTCTTTTAACTGTACTTTCTTATGTTGGATACATTAAGTTGAATGGCATTTTGTTGCCCTTCAAGCAGGTTTCATTATTATAACCATTGGATATAAAAGAAGGGTAGTAAAAAGAAATTAGTTGCACCAGGTAAATCAGAGTGGAGATTTATGTTCTCTCAGTTATTATTAAGAATAAACTGAAGATGAGAAAGATAAATTTGCTCGCATTTTCTAAGAAATTAAACATGGGACTGATGACACATGAATACTACTGGATGTGAATTTTTGTTTTGTTTTGATGTTTGTGCATATAGGATCACTGAAATAAATAAATAAAATTGGGACAAAATCACTGAAATAATGGTTTCAGTAATAAGGCTCAGATTACTTATTACTAGAGTAAACTAAGCATATGTTTTACTTATCTCGAAGTTGAACTTTAAAATGACACCTTTCTAAAGAAGTTGATGTGAAAATCGACTGAAGTTATTTCTTTAATGTGCCTTGGCACTTCAAAAGGACACGTACTTGGTTCCTTCCTGATCCTTTTTGCTGATTAGAATAAGGCTTCCCTTGATGCCTACAAATTCTATTTATGGTATTTTATTGCAATGAAGCATTAGCCCTTGTATGACGGAATGCTGGAAGGCTAAGTGGGTTATCATAAACGAATCCTGTGTCTTTCCTTATGATTTGGTGGTCAATGACGAGTAGAGTCTTTAAGCAGGAAATTCTAATGCTTCTGCTGCCTGAAGACTATGAATTTCCAAGGGACATGTGTTACCATCAATGTGCCAACTGACCCTTCACTTGATGTTATTTTCATAGATTGTTTAATTAGTTTTCAGTATCATTCTTTGCATTTGGTTAATTGGGTTGCTGTACTAGCCCCCCTTGGCATGTTCCAGTTTCCGTTTTTACTTGTCAAAAAAAGGACAAATGAAATAAAAATGGATAGATTGTTACTTATATTGGTTATAATGGATTAGTACAAATATGTATTTTATGGCATTTTCATATCCAAAAAGGCAATAACCAGGCCAAAGAATTCCGTTGGCATTTATTTATTTCTGTTGATCTTGTTCAAGGCCGAAAGAACGTCAGAATAATTTTTTGTCAATTGAGGTTTGCTATGGCTTACTCTTGATGAAAATCTTTTTTTTTTTCTCTCTTTCTGCCGTTATGGGTATGACATGAGGGGTAGTACAGTAGGTTTGTGTATCACCTCCTGAAGTCATCATACTAACAGAGAGCTAAAGATACACCAACATGTGTTCACATGAGGAGAAAGAAGTGTTGATTAACTACTTGGATGGATATTTATGAAAAATATTTTTGTTAAGAAAAAGGTTTTTGACTGGGGAACCTTAGTTATTCTTGTGTTCCACATGAAGGTAATGATTCTCGGCCTTTTGTTTATTTTAATGTCACAGATTTCTAATTTAGAGCTGCATTTTCCTTTCCTTTAGCATCCATATTATATTTTATAAACCCTCAGTTTTGATTTGTTTTATCAGTGAAAGAAGCAGCTGATAGAAGGAAATTAGTGAGCAAATGGCATCCTACCACAAAGGGCACACTCAGAAGGAACTACAGGGTACCCTCTAAATCTGAAGGGCGGCGTGCTCTGAAAGCCATTGCCTCCTTATTGTCAGAGGACGATCACTTTGTAGATGCCACCTCCCACAAGGTAATTACAACTTTGAGGAAAACTGTTTCCTTTTCCTTTTCTGTTTCTTCCATTTTGATTGTTCTTTATCTTTTTCCATCTATTTCAATTTTTCTTCTTAGTCAAATTCTGAATAGCAGTACTCAGAAAGCCATGTAATCTCACATGCTAATAATTCTTCGGGCATTTATAGGGTTGCCAGATTAGGAGGGAGAGCGCTCACGGAGAAACTGTCTGTTGCAACAACGTAAGGGCTCTGTTCGATGAGCTCCCAACTCCACATCTAGTTGTGGAAATCACTCCTTTTCCTGCTGGTTCTCTTACAGAAACGGATTACACTAAAGCCGAGAAATTAGAGAGGGTCCTAAGGTCTGGTCCTTCTGTTTGAGTAATCTCGTACTTTTTGTGCTTTGACTTGTGTATTCAGTATCAAATTTGTACATAGTTTCAAGAAAGGAAGCTTGTTTTCTTCCAATGCACCTGGCATTTAAACTCTCACCATAACCCGTTATCAGCAATCAGTTAAACCGTTACTTGAATTAAGCTTAGGACGTTTATTAGCCAGGGTTTTCTTTGTTCACAGGGAAACAAAAAGGAAACACAAAGAAAGAGTCCAATAGATGAATGATTATGTTTGATTTATTACTGAGTATAAAAAATCAAAGATCCTTGCTCTATAAAGATGCTGGGCCTGCCAAACGAATATAGTCATACATAAATTCCCTTGGAATTTGGCTGACACTGTTTTCGAGTTAAGGAAAAAGACATTTTTCCCCTATCACCAACAGAGTCATTCTATAGTGAGGGTTTTATGGTCTTTAAGTGAGGTCCTATCTTTCAATCGTTGGATCAGACTAACCAATTCGATCCAATGATTAAAAGATAGGGCATCACCTAAGGGCCATATATAAGAGTCTCACCATAAAATTCTTGCACCAACTGAGCACCTGGAATGTCCACATTGTACAGGCTATGTACAGCCCATGAATTCCATGCCTTGCAATGGCGTTCTCTTTTCCAATGTGTCCGGTAGAGAGCAAAGGAATTTTTACTCCTGGGTCATTGATCCGAACCTACATGAGTTGAAGGGGAGTTTTTATTAGCAAAGTTACAGTCAATCAAGGCACAATTGTTTATTAGAAATATAAACATAAGACACACAAAAAGGACATACAAAAATATTCCCTTTATGGACACAATGAGACTGTGAATGTCAGCCAGTGATTAGCCGGTTTTTGTTTGAATGTATAGTTAGAATTCTCATCCTTAAATAAGATGGTTTTTTAATTAAACCCTCATGTGTTAGATTAGATTTTAATTTTGGTAAGGGCGACATGACATGGCAAAATGTGCTCTAACACCATGAAGGAAGTTGAGGTTTCACCCCAAAGTCAATTGGCAATTGGGAGAGTGACCCAATTCTTTATAAGTCCTTACAAGGTTTCTTAAATTTCCAATATAGCACATTTCTTCACATCCTCGTGCTTTAAGAGAGATCATGCTTCATACCTCATTAAAAGATTAAAGGCACAAAATCATTTTTTTTCCCTATAGTTTGTTGGTTTTATCACTTTGGTTCATGTAATCAATTTTGATAAAATTGAAACTACGGGAACTAAAGTGGTAACTACATAGATCAAAAGTAAACTTTGCCAATATTAAACAAGGATTAACAATATGAAACCAATGCAAAATTTAAAGAGGCAAATGAAGTTTGTAATAGCCACGGATATCCGTGGCATGGGATATATCCACTATGCCTTGAATATTCGTGACTGTTAATGATGTTTTCTTTGTATTGTCAATTATAAATGCATGTCATCCAAAAGTTATTAGTATTTTTTGTATGAGTTTAGCATGGTATTAGCTTATGAATTTGAGCTTTAACTACAAATAATCTATAACTTATAAAGCCACTTACAAATTAAAGAACTAAACAACGAATCCAATGAATAAATGATTAATTACTTGGAACTGAATCCAAGATTGTTGCCCTTAGAAGATGGGGGACCTTCTAAACGAATATAGTCATACATAATTCCTTGGAAAGGACTTGTACTCCATGTTCGAGTTAGAAAAATGGTATTGTTCCCTTCCACCAGCTGAACACCAGGAACGTCGACATTGTACAGCCTATACAGCCCATGAATTCCATGCCTTGCGATGGTGTTATCGTTTCCAATCAGTCCCGTTGAAAAATGAGGATTGCTTGGTCGGAGGTCATTGATCCGAACCTTTGAAGAGTTGAAGCAAAATTTTCATTAGAATTTACTTGTAAGTCATAGTTAATGGGTATGAAATTTAGGGTTCAGATTCAAAGTCAAGAAGTAATACTTGTAAGTCAGAAACATGTGCTGTGGCTAGTGCTATTCGTAGTTTGTAGGTATTGTTCTTGTCCACAATGTCAAGTTTGAACTTAATCTGCCATGTTGATCCTTGGTATGTGTTATTATCTGTCTTCCTGTGGATAAAAAAAAGGGGAACATGCATGATATATAAATAGTTAAATGTGATCTTACAATTGAAAGAGTTAGGTTTTTAGCATATTAGAATAGTGTCTTAATATGTTTTCTAATTGAGTGTCACATGTTTAAATATATCAAACTCCATCTGATAACTTAACATGTCAGGATGTTGTAACATATTTACGTAGCATTACCCCGCCAATAATGAATTACCTGGTAACCTGAGCAAAGAAGAAATCTTTTCTATAATCGCTAACGCCCACGGTGTAAACCATGTCGTTGTGAGGATATAAATCTGCATATCTTTCCCACAATCCATATTGCCTAAACCTGCCATTTACAACAGAAGCCTGAATTTCATGACCTAGCTTATAATAAAAAATATAAATTCTGATAAAAGTAGATTATCAATATAGGAAGAACAAACCTGTCAGTGTGGTTGAGATAGAGCTTGTTAATGTACTTTGGGTTAGGATCAGGAACAAAGAATTCTGCTGCAGTTCGATCTGGAATGCCTATTTCCCATAGAGTCGGCCCACTTCTTGGAGGTTCATAAACGAGTGTACCCACATCTTTATCACAACCTGCAGGTTATTTTACATAAAATCACAGTGTAAATGGATTTATTTATTTATTTATATATAATAAAGAAAACTTAATATAAGTAAAAATTAAAAAAGAAGGTAAAAATAAGACCTGGAGATATGGTTACTTCAGCGTCATATCGATAATCACCAATTAAACCAGGAACATAGGCAAAAAGATTATAGGTGCCTGGACGGATTCCAGTTATGGAGAAGCAGCCTTTCTCGTCTGCTTTAGTCCAAAATTGATATCCCTGATGTAAAATTTAAAACATCAAGCTGTAAATTTCTATATCATTCATAAGTATATTTGGAAATTGGGTACATGTAATACTATTCATAATATACATAAAGAAGTTTCGGCTGAGAAATTCTTCAAATAAGCTTCGGTTTTACCATAGAACACTTGATTGCAAATATATGCATACCTTGCATTCAAATTGCCATGATCCAACATTTCCTGGAGCTGCCAACCCCACCAGGGTACCATTTCCGGGTAAGTCTTCATCACTAATATACCTACACAAGTGTATATATTGAACTTTCACTTTAATTTTCAAAGGAAATAAAGGGCGTACTATGTTAGCGTTGGCATAAACGAATTTATATGACAGAAAATAAAATATCAATCACCGAAAACTTGACTATGTTCACTGTTGATGTGTATATATGACGGGGCTACACAGGAGGATGTAAAATTCACGTACATTGTTGACTCAATCACTAACAAGCTCACAATGACATGGTACACAGACTTTTTAAAGACTTCCAAAAGAGGCTTTCAGAAATTAAGAACACATAAATCTCTAAATCAAATGCTTTGTTTCACAAGGGATATAATCCAATTGACACTTTCTTTTTTCGTTTTTGTTTTTTCCCATTAGGGTTCTATTTTCTAAATTGAAAACAAAACCTTACAAAATTTGAGACACAATTAATATATTAATATGATCACCAAAAGATATATAAATGTGCTATAATAACAAATAGTTACCTGTCATGGACTAGTAATCTGCCGCTCACACTACCTCGTTGATCCAACGGCAGAAAGTCCTTGGAAGCTGGAAAATCATATGGCCAGCTTTGAACTTCAACTTCCATCTGAAATGTGATACAAATTTTTCAGAGATGATATTTCACCCAATAAACAATTAAAATTGCAAAATAATTTTCTTTTAGAATTGTAAAAAAAATACAAAGAACGTATTTGGGTTTTTTTTTTAAATGTCAAACCTGCTGTTTAGCGTCTTCCCATAGCCGCTTAAGTGGGTCATCTCCATTCACCAAAGAATTAAGATGGATAAAAACGGGGCCGAAAACCTTCTTCCATGGCTCATTCGGCCCAAATTGTAATATCAAATCCGCTCCTGAGTAATGGGTGCTGTGAAATATCTGAAGGTACCATTTCAATCAAAGTTAGTACAATTCTACTTCTCGTTTTTAATAACCATTACGGCACGAATTAGGGCTCTATATCTTGATGCAATTTGAGTTGACCCGTATTTGGTTCGTTACCTAACCAATTAATTCGCCAATGGGTTCCTACCACAATAGTAGTGGATTTCCCGTCTTCCCTATGACACCCAGATCGAATTTTAGTGGGATTTCTTTCCTCCAATGTAACCCAAATGAACCAATCAATTTGTAAGAGAAACGAGCTGAGCTCAAGCAAAATATTATGCTCAAGTTTTAATGAACGAGCCGAGCTCGAATCAAGCTAGATCTATCTAGGCTGAAAAATAAACGTACTTACAGCAAGGGTGATGGGCCCAACATGGGAAGTAAGGCACTGTTTGAGAGGCCCACCAGATTTGAACTCTTCGCTAGGAGTAATCTGCCAGAACCCCATGGGTGGGTCAGTGACCGTGGATATCCATCCATGCACCCGATTGTTCTTGTTCTCAATTGAATATTGATACTTATCATCCACCTGCGCAAAATCGACCAAAAATGAACCAAGAAACCGTATGTACTATTATGGGATCGGATATTTGTTTTTCCTGTCTATCAATTTTATCGTATATGATTTAGACATTTGATAAGCGATTAATTTTATTTGAATTATGCTCGATCTAAATTCAGAGTATGACAATAATGTGAAATAATAATTATAAAAATGTTGTTTGTTAAGATTGTTAGAAGTTAGAAGAAATACTTCTCCTTTAAACTCTGGCTCCACAGGATTGACAAGCAAGACAGCCTCTGGGTAAGCTAGGGGTTGGCCTCTTTCTGCCGTCCGATCATCAGGAAGTGGCATGTATCTTTGTCTATTATCTGACATTGCCATGTAATGAAACCTACAACAAGATTTTTTATTTATTTAAAGGTGAAAAATATTAAAGAAAGTATTTTTGTTCCCTTTTACCAAAATCTAAGATCTACCCTTTTACTGACGAATGCTACTATTCAGTAATACATTTATCGATCACATTCTTGACCACCTCTCGAATATATGTGAGTCCACAAGTGATTAGTAATGCGGTCAATAAATGTGATACATATAGTATAATATTTTTTTTACAACTTAAAATATTATTATTAACCTACAAAAATTAATATATATTTTAATTCGGTAAGTACTGATGCATTTTATACACCATGTGTTGAGCAAGAGACTGGTATAGCTGGTGCCCCTCCATTGGGCGCTATATTTATTTTCGGTTCGGTTTCGGTGAGATTGAAAGGGTAAACATCATCATCTTCACGAGAAAGCATTTGTCTTTTGGATCTGACATCACGAGGAAGCTACCCCAGTATGAGTTTTGTTTTTTCCTTTTTGCTACTGTGTGAGTTTTCTTTTCTGCCTACTACATTCAAACTTTCACATTGGAATTAGAATTTTAATACGTTCTGTTTTGTCACCATCAATTAAATTGCCAACGTACAAATGCACCACCACCTCATGTCATCTACAATGCATTTCTCTAATTCCATGATTGGTTAGTTCCTTTTTATTATACTTTATGAGTGTGCTATTTGTACTATACAACCTCAGCACTCTAAAGTTGTTATATATATATATATATACCTTCTATTGAGGGATCTCTCAAATAATTTTATTTGAGGATCTCTCAAATAATTTTATTTGAGGACGCTTTAGACTATATAATTTTTTTCCCAATAATCCAAACCATTTATTTTTTAGGTTTCATTCATAGATCATCCTTACAAAAAATTAGACAAATTGAAAACCGTTTCGACATCCAATTGTGTCATATAAAATCAATGAACACGGTACTTCAAGAAAGTACTAAAATTTTAATAACTCAATTGAATGGTCAAATGATATCGGATTCAAGTGATTTTTTGTAGAGATGATCTTTGAATGAGTATCTACAAAATAGACAGTTTGGATTAGTGAAATACAATCCGAGTGGGGCCTACAAGGGTGTCCTCAAATAAGTTTATTTGAGGATCCTCAATGGAAGTCTCTCAGTATATTATATATATATATATATATATATTTATATACAAGCGATATTCTATTTTAATCTAATTTAAATTATGAGGAGGAAAATTTGAGCGGATGTGCATAATAGGAAGTACATCCGCTCTAACGTAAGCCCATATCTGCCTAAAATTGTTGTTACTTTATTTGGCCTAGACCTTACCTTTTATATACGGTAATATACTAATAATCAATTCGCTAATTTTATTGTAACAAATGAAGGGGGATGCAATTGGCACTCCAATAATGGTTGCCTAAAATAAAGAGAAAATGGATGAAGGGAAATTACTTGTCTTTTCTGAGCTTAAACACGACCCTGGTATTGGTCAAGTTGAAAGCAGGCCAATCCTTCAAGTGTTCATAGATACCGTACGTATAGAAGCCTGAGGAGTTGCGAAGCATAACAAACCTTGAAATTCACATTACTATTGTCACCATCAATTAATCATGAACTAATCACATACAATTAATAAAATAAATTCACCATAATTTTTCTTTCAAACTGACCTTTTGTCAATATTTAGAGGCACAAACTTTCCTTCTAGAGAGGGATCCCACATTCTGGTGAATGAAAGCTCTATCTGGTTCTCAGTTTCCACAATCACTGTAAAATTGGTTGTTTCCATCCTGCAAATAGAGCAACTAGTTTTCAGTTTTATGTGGAACTTGGAAATGAAATTTTTTTCGGAGTCAAATTGTGAATTTGAGATCATAAAATGAAAGTGGATGTTACAATAAGTTCGTAGTATTTTTCGATGAATTTTTTGGAGTATGATGATTGTTTGGTGAATTTTGAATCTAAAGGTCCCAAGGCTTGGACTAGGTCCGTGATTGAACACAATAGTTGAATGGCCATGTCCAAGTTAGGTGGTCTCAAATATCGAGTTTGGCAACTAGAATGCAATGCATGTATAGTGATGTAAAATTGGTGAATGAGAAAGGAGCACAAAAAGAATGAAAATGAAAATAAAAACTAAAATCTAAAACATTTTCAAGTTGTTTTAAAAAATAAGGGTGATTTTGAAAACTATAAATTTCACTTTTTTTTAAAAACGAAATCTGTTTTGAAAATGAAAATGAAAAATGAAAAAGTTACCAAACAGATCCTAAACTTTTAATTTTTGAAGGAGATGTTTTTCACACTTCCAGAATGTCATCATGAACTTGAAATTGAATATTGAATATTTTAAAACACTCACAGAATTAGTGCACGATAATCCTCTAGTGTGCATAATAATTTTTTTCAGCCTCTTTACACGCTTGCACTGTGAAGCATACATCCAATAATTTTATTATTACTAATAATTTTTATATAACAAAAGTGATATTGTTTTATTTATTTATAATACAAGCAAATCTAAACTACAAGGGGAGGAAGATTTCTCTCTCTCACACACACACACTACTAAAGTGTTGTGGCATTTGAACCTGAGAATAGTTAGCGTCCTTTTCTAATGGGCTACACCGGAAGTGATATTTTATTACTAATTGTAGCCAAATTTCAAAATATCTTTTTTTTTTTTTTTTTGGGGATAAAAATACCTTTTCAAATAGGAGTATAATACCCCTTGTAGGCATCCATTTATTACAAAAGATGCTAAGGTCGATATTTTATTACTAACTATAGCCCAATTTCAAATCACCTTGTCAAATAGGATTATAATACCTCCAATTGTATTTCTTCCAATTATCAATAAATTCTCTCTCGTTCTGTTGAAGTTCTCTATATAAAAAAAAACCCCTTGTAACCATCTATTTATTAACCAAAAAAAAAAAAACCTAAGGTTACAAGATTTGTGCAACCATCCATAAAGTTTACGTTAAATATATCAATCACAATTAATCTAAAAAATGTTTCCTTTAGTTTACAAAATTTGATATCCTGTCGTCATGTTTTCAGTTTTCATGTTAAGGGTAATTGTTCCTAACCATTGAATTACAAGCCGCGGCCCCTTGCTCTAACAAGCATTATATTATCAAATTGTATGCATTTTTTTGGTGGAAAGTATATCAAATCGTATTTAATTTTAAAAACACATTTGAAGAAGAATCTACACTATCAATGCGTGGTTGAAATTGATATATGAGAATGCTAAGCTACTGGCAAGAGAACAGTAATACAATTAACAATAAAATTAAAGGAGGTTAGCTATCATTAAGTTGCATGACTTATAGTATAAGAAAGGACAGAAGCACACCTATCAAATTCGCCTTTTTTTCTTTTAATTTCTGGCGCATCCCAAACCAGGTCCCAATACCTGCAAATAGCTAATACATAAGCATGCGTGTATGCATATACATTGCCCCAAAAAGGCTAACTTTCAACCCCCCGCATATTAAAATTAAATCATCCAACCCTAAACCGAGATTAGCAATAGACAAAGATGTGTACGCTCTTAAGCTAAGTTTCCATCATTCGACATGAGATACTCTCAACAATTATGCAGTACCAAAATAGAAGTAGCATTATTGTTTACATATATTTTCAACCGTATCTAAGTTTTTCTCTTCTAAGTCAACAACTATAGCCAATACTGATCCATATAAAGAAATCTTCATTATTTGAAATCCAATTTGAGGGAAGAGGCCTTACCCTCTATTGGAATCTTCATTAAGAATTTCAAGCAAATTGTCGACGCCATTATATTGAATTCCGGTGATCATCCCGGCTGGTTTTGATACCGTCACCTGGAGAATCCCATTATCCATCACCACCTGCCCAAATAATTCATAAATTAAGATATCATATTATGACACTAACAAAAACGACGTCGTCTCGTCAGTCCAAAGTGTACCAAAAATGCTTACATCTTGTTCACGGATATGCAACTGCAGGCCTGTGATATTTTGCGCAGCAGCGGCTGGGAAAGTCACGGCCTGGATTAAGAGAACGATGAAACACAACTTTACCGACAGCCATGTTTTCGAGACGGAAAAAGCGTCGCCTTTTGGTCCCTTTCCTGATCTGACATGAAAGGTCGACATGTGAACCGTGAAGGCAAAGGTCGAGATCAGGAATGTTGAAATATTGGCCAAGTTTCCGTGAACATGAAACAAAAGAATATAAATAAATTAAAATATAATAATATTGTCTTGTGATTTCTTTACTTTGTCGCCACCAGTTTCTGTGTTTGGTGAACCAACAGACGGGGCATGCACTAGTCGTTGGTGGAGAAAAGTATATATATGTATATTTGTGAAGCGATCTATGATAAAAAGGTTCATTTGAAAAACTTAACTTGTTTTCTAGTATATTATAGGAAAGTTATTGTGCGGATACGGTTTAGAAAGATGCGTTTTTATTCTTTCTTTTTGGGGTTTCATTGCTTTTATTTATTTTCAAATTTATTCATGTATTGAGGAGAAAGTTTAGAGATGATTGATTGGTATTCGTACGTCTTTCCTTTTTGGCTTTTTTATTTTAAATATTTTATTTCGTTTGTATCTTTGGGAAAACTTTTAATTTATTTTTTCCGGGATTTGTTTTGTCTGTAAATTCAGGAAGAAAAGGGGTGTCAGTTCACCAAATTGGAGGGCAATAATCCTTACACCCAAGGGGGGACCCGTCCTATATATGGGGAGGGTGTGTGGTGGTGGATAATCGGATATGGGAACATGGATCAGGTTGTAGAAGCCCGAATCATGTTTGGGTATGGGGACGGGGATTGGGTATCTCATGATCCGAAATATTTGATTTTTAGATCTTTATTTAATTATTTTTGTACAAATTTACTCAAATCAAATATTTTAGTTATTAGGTTTTTTATGAATAGAACGTTTTCAATAAACAATGAAATATTCATGATAAGTCACTAAAAGAGTTAGTCCGATAGTGATATAAGAGTTAATTCATGTCACTGTTGAATGATGACTGGACCAATTTGTCCAATTGTAGAGACATTGGACTATTTTAACATTTAATTACTATATTAGTGGATATCTTCATTTAATAAATGTTTTGTTGATTTTAGAATTTAAACTTTTATGAATGGAATGGAGAACTTGATCCTCGATGGGGTACCCCCTATGTAACATCGATACGCAATTAAAAAGGAGGAGGGGGAAGGGGGAATTATAGAGTACTATAGTAGTACGACTACATGGTACATCTTACGTGTTATAATATAAGTTAATATTTATTGATACTATTCCTTAAAAGGAGGACAAATAAACCATGTCATACACCTATATTATGACACATACAAGATGTACCACGTGACCATATGTCACACCCCAATTATTTTTTTATTTTTTATTATTTGGGAATGTGAGGTAAAAGAAAAACTAAAACTAAAAATTTAATTACCAAGAAACATGAAGATTGAACATAAACTTCCATTTAAGTCAAAGTAATTTACATTGTATTATTACAAGCAAAATAACAAGAAAGTAACAAACTTTTAACAAAACACTCAAAACTATCCATAATCCATTCTTCTTGTTTCCTCAGCAAAAACTACACTTCAGTTTCAAAGCCTGCAATAGATTCAACAAGGGGTGAGCATTACATGCTCAGTAGGGGTCCTATGTCTTATGTGATTAGTGAGATTTATAATGTACAATTTATACAATGCATGAATGAACTTCAATTCTACCCAACCCGTTAATCTATATAATAGGGCAAGCAAATCTGCATGTCCCATACCATGCATTTTACCACTGTGATTCCGAATGCCCCATTATATAAACTAACACCCATTTCAATCATCCCATAATTCCCCTTTTGCTAGTCATCTTGTCTACACCATTGATCTCCAAGTCCAAATCACCCAATCGACAATTATACCGCCGATTTCTTAATCTACTGTGCACACGGGCTCGCTTGAACTTGGTCCCTACAATGGTTAGACTCAACTACACAAAAGATACTTCCCATTATCCTCTTTTCCATAATTTCTTTATGAACCCAAAAATTCCAACCACCACCGACAACATATGAATATGTCAAAATTCATCAAATTATAATGATAATTGACAACATGCATACATCTAATATCAAGGATAACAATCAAACAATATAACCAAGCATAACAACAATCAAATATTATCAAGCCTAATGTAATATTTACAATATTTAATTAACTCAATGTATGCAAAACAAAACCTCCCCAAAAAACCCCTACCTCGAATCCAAAGCTATTGTACACTTCCTAGTTGAGCTTTTTCCAAAATCTTATCACACTTAGTTTTCACTCTCGAATTTTTAAGAAACTAACATAACTTTGAAGAACCTATGATTCAATAACTACTAGTTAGAACTTATATATAGTAGGTTAGAGTCGGCAAAACAATAGTAGATGAAGCTTTAATATTATGCCACCTAACTAACCTAGGGATCTCTAGGCTACAATCCTATGATTTATAGACTAAATTGGTGGCTTGAAGGAAAACTGCCACTCCATTTAGTTCTTAGCTGTTGGTTTCCGGGGAGTGCTTAGTAGCACTTTCCAAATACATTTATATATGAGAACATCTATAATTCTTACACCTCAACTCAAAACATACCACCTCATCTTCAATTGGTTTTTGAAGACTTCAGAATGCAACACGTCAAAGTTTAGTAGGCACCAATATATTTCTAAAAGCTTTTGTGTGTATATTAAATATTAAAGGAATTACTATAGTTAAAATCATAACAATGAGGTTTGATAGGCTAAAGCTGGATTCACACAGCTTACCATTCAACTAACTAATATATATATATATATATATATAGTTTTGAAAATTAATAATTATAAATATCAATTTTATGAAATATTACAATATGGGATTTCACACCATACTACTGTAATATTTTATTATTTCTCTATGACGAAACAATAACACAAAAAGAGTAGCCCTTCAAGATGAGGGATATCCAAAGCCAACCCAGATTTGTGGTAGAGACAATAGATCTACCAAAGGAATCGTCATAGATTCCCCAAAACTCGGAGAACATCGAGGATCAGGCGAGATGCGGGTTTTCCCCCAATCTAGAGCTCTCTCTCTCTCTCTCTCTCTCTCTCTCTCTCTCTCTCTCTCTCTCTCTCTCTCTAATAGTTGGCATTTTGGTTTGAGTGTTAGGGGTGTGTTGTTCCTTTAGGACGGACCTATAAGAGCAGTTCCACCGGTGCCACAGCGCTGGTGGGGAAAAAAGCAAAAATGGGTTTCAGCGATGAGCCCAGCTGGGCAAGGAATGGGTCCTATGAACTCGGGCGAAGGCCAGTTCAGCCCGAGGTCCAAAACTAGGGCTAGTGATGATGTCATCGCGACGCCAGTCATCATCACCCACTCATGTGATTTTTTTCTGTTGCCACATGGCGTCATTTGGGCTCTCCCATCTGATTTTTTCCTCCAATCCAACGACAGTCAATTTTTTTGCAATAAAATACTGAAAAAATTTCTGAAATTTTTTTAAAAAATACCCAAAATGTAATGAATTTTTTTCTATAAATACCAGCCAATTTTTTTTAAAAAAATTTATCAAAATTTGAAATTGAAAATTTTATCCAATTATGAGATATGAATAGTATTGGCACGTAAGAACCCGAAAATATTATCCAAATTAATTATTGGGGTAAAAAAATTTGTGAAAAAAATAAAAAAATGAATAGTAATTGCCCTTAGCCATGGCAACGGCTGGAAACACAAAATACTATTTGCAAGGGCAACCACTATTCACGTGAATAGTGGCTGCCCTAGCTCCTCCCTTGCCATGGCTAAGGGCAAATGGGTGGAGTTGCTCTAAAGAGACTAAACTGGGCTATAGCCTAGGTGGGTTTTTATTTTGTAAGTCGAAAATTTCATCCAGCCCACCTGCTAGCTTTTATAATGAGGGGGATTTTGTTGAGGGGGTTCAATGTGAGGTTCCATCCCACCATTCATTCATTTAACAAGTTTCACTCCAACACTTTCTCTCTCTTGTTGGATGGTGGTATAGACCGCCACATTGAACCCCCTAACCAAAATAACCCAACATTATAGCATTTCCGCAATCTTATATGAGTAATGCTACACTTACCACATTTTTATCCCACATTTCTATACCACATGATGTGGCATGTCCATATTATATGTCACATCTATTAAATAAATGAAGTGTATTTTAATTAAGACAATAAGAAAAACAAATATTATAATAAATCATAAAAGAAAAGAAAATATTAAATAATTGTAATTGATGTGGTTGTCCACCTCAACTGCCACATAAGATGGTATATAGATGTGGTATACGAATGTGATAAGAGTAGCATTATTCATCTTATATAGGACATATATACTAACATGGCCCACTCAAATTAAAATCTTTAATCTTAACAGTGCAAATTTTTTTGTTGGGCGTAAAAATCTTTGTGATAAATTTATTATATTTTTTGGGTTGTTGATTAGTGATTTCTCTTTATAATCTCAATTAAGGACAATAATATTTGTTTGATTTCTTTATTATATGAATTCTGAAATTTCTTTATTTCCTTCGATGTGTAGGTAAAGTAAATTTAGCTCACCTCATTTTAAAATTCTGAGTCCGTCCTTGATCACTCGTTTAATAATTCATGAAAATCCCAATTGAAAACAAACCTAAATATCTTTTCATATAAATCCTAAAATACTAATCCCCTGATCAACCTGAAAGCCTTAATTCCTAATATTATAATACAATATAATTTTGAAGAAAAGTTGAACTGCTCCGGCCGCAGAGTCAGTGATTTTTTTTTTTTTTTTCTGTAAGGAGCAATAATATACTAAACTCACACACACAACCAATGGGTGCTTTGCAAGTGATTTTTTTTATTTTTATTTTTGGTTCATAGGGAGGCATGTGAAGAAATGATGTCACAGTAAAGGTGATAATTATGAGTGAATTTTTAATTTGGAGAGTTCGATCCGCTATAAATTTGTTAATGGGAGTAATTATCACATTGAAAACATGGCATGCATCACATGATGTTGGTTTGAAATATATGTACTAGTGGAAAGAATGTAAAACTCAGATTGAGACAAATTGTGGTGGGTACATCCCTAATTATTTAGATTATCGTGCTATTATAGTTGAAGAAAAAGACCAATATCCTCATAATTGGCAAATATTCTTTTACGGTGCATAAACCATGGTAACAGTTGGGTTTAACTGTTTATGACATGTTTATTTTAGGGTGCTGATTTTTTCACTCTCATTTTATTCACTTACACTCCCTTTTGTTTTTTTTAAATACTTTTTACTCTAACAAAAAAAAGAGTGTAAGTCAAAAGAGGAGTGAGAGAGCATATAATTTCCAACAAAGGGAATGTAAGTGGACAAAAGCGGAGTGGAAAAATCAGCTCCCTTATTTTAATGTAAGATTAACGTTTTTCTAAGTAGCATAATATTTTAGTCGAGCTTAGCTTGTTTATTTTATTAACAGAGTTCGAACGAGCCAAAAAACAAGCAGAAAACGAGTCGAATTTGAAGTGAGTAGAGCCCGTTTACATTCCTATAACCCAATTTGATTAATATGCAGAAGAGAATTCATTTTTGTTGAATTTCTTTCTTTCCTTTTGTTTTTGTTCCTTTTTTACCTAAGGCCATTGAAAAATACTTGCAAATATGGGAAATGTAGAGGAGCAAAAAACAAGTACATCCCCCTTTTTTGTGTGGTGTCTTGTCTTTTTGGTCTTCTTGAGATTTTTCCATATTCGTTAAGTTACATTTAGATGAAGCGATTTAAAAGAAAGAACTTGGGGTTGACAACTAGGATAAATTTGCTTTAAAAACAAAAATCACAGTACATGCATTGTTATAGGCTAAACAAACAATTCTACACTATAATGGTGTCTAAATCCATTGATTTGGAATACCTCCATCCAAATGGAATCTCGGAATTTTTTCCTTTCTTTTTTGTTTAACAAATACGTCGTTTACCATATTTGCTAGAAACAATGTATCAGCTTAATGGACAAACGAATAAAGGGATAGGATAGCGACTGAACTGTTTAGATACATATGCACTATAAAACAAAGCAAAGCTGAAGACAAAAGAAACAACAAAGACATCAAATCTCCCCAGACCACATAGCCATGGACCTCCAACTATCATCTCTGGTAGCTCTTGTTGTAGTCACATTTGCCTTTTCACTATTTATCCGCTCCCCATTTTGTAAACCAAGAGCAGTCAGAAAATCACCACCACTGGCTGGAGGTGCATGGCCTATAATCGGCCACCTCCGCTTATTTAAAAGTCCTGCAGAACCACTCCATATGGCATTGGGTAAATTGGCAGATAAGTATGGACCAATTTTCACTATAAAGTATGGAGTGGAGAGAGCTGTGGTTGTGAGCAGCTCGGAAATGGCGAAAGAGTGTTTAAAGACACATGACAAAGTCTTTTCTAGCCGTGTACAATCTGTAGTCTCAGAAATCCTTGGCTACAACTATGCCTTCTTTGCATTCAGCACCTACGGCCGCTACTTTCACGAAATCAAAAAAAAGGTCATGCACGAGCTCTTCTCCAACCATCGCATCGAGATGCTCAAACACGTTAGAGAATCCGAAGTGAGCACATCGATCAGAGAAATATACGAGCAGTGGACGAAGAACAAGAAGAGTGGTGGTTCAAATGAGGTGGTGGTGGAAATGAAAGAATGGTTTGGCGACATAAGTGAGAATGTGATTTTTAGGATGATATTAGGGCAAAGATGCACTGAAGCTAAAAATTACGCAAAGAACCCCTTGCCAGGAGAGTTGATGGGGAGAAAGATTTTCCATGATGTTCTTCATATGCTTGGGACTGTGGTGCTTTCAGATGCGGTTCCTTTCTTGAGATGGTTGGACTTGGGTGGCCATCAGAAGGCAATGAGGAAGAAATTAAAGGAGGTAGATCAACTGCTTCAAGTTTGGCTAGATGAGCATAAGCAGAAGAGGAAGATTTCTGGTGGGGTGAAGGGTGATGATGACCGTGACTTTATGGATACCATGATTTCATTTCTTGATGATGATTTGAAAGTTACCAAGGAGTATGATGCCGATACCATCAACAAAGCTACCGCCCTGGTATGTGCACATTTTAATACCCAATTCATCACTTAACTCTTTATTTATTATTTCTGAACAACCCTTGGATAACCCAAATCTAAGGCCTTCATCTACCCAATGTAATTTTGTGTACTTGTTTCACAGACTATTCTCTTAGCAGGTGTAGATGTAACTACAGGGACATTATCATGGGCACTGTCTTTACTTCTGAACAACCCTGAAACCCTAAAAAGGGCCCAAGAAGAATTAGACCAAATTATTGGAAGAGAGAGGCAAGTGAAGGAATCTGACATCGACAACTTGGTCTATCTCCAAGCGGTTCTCAAAGAAACAATGCGTTTATACCCTCCAGGACCAGTTCCACTGGCCCATGTGTCCACAGAAGATTGCATTTTAGGGGGCTACCATATCCCAGCAAAGACTCGTGTCTTCATCAACATTGGAAAGATCCAACTAGATCCAAAGACGTGGCCAGAACCGAATGAGTTTCGACCCGAACGATTTCTTACAACACACAAGAACATTGATGTTAGAGGTCAGGATTTTGAGTTGATACCATTTAGCAGTGGAAGAAGAATGTGTGCAGGGTTATCACTTGCCATGAAAATGATGCCGTTGGCACTTGCTTCTTTGCTTCATGGGTTTGAAATTGCAACCCCTAGTGATGAGCCGGTTGACATGAGTGAGAATATGGAGTTGACAAACCATAAATCTTCCCTTCTTGAAGTCGTTGTCACGCCGCGCCTTCCTGCTCAATTATAT
Organism: Prunus mume; assembly: GCF_029339155.1. Taxonomy (NCBI): domain Eukaryota; kingdom Viridiplantae; phylum Streptophyta; class Magnoliopsida; order Rosales; family Rosaceae; genus Prunus; species Prunus mume. Next base: position 4,196,697 of record NC_142699.1, on the reverse strand, counting down.
GAATAGTATCATAAATAAGGCGAACTGATATGTTACTATGTGGGATTGAAGTTACATTTAGCGTTCCTGACCAATTTCAGTTGAGGACCTCAGCTTGCAATAACAATCAATTGTTGTAGTCTATTTTGAATTTAAAATTAAAGCTATCGACTAGAGCATATTTGCAACTTGCAAGAACTAAATTGACATTCTCTAAATGCAGAGGCTTGGAATCTGATATATAGTATTGTTGCTCTTCAAATCTCCGGATTTATTTATTGAAGTACGGATTTTTTCTCATGTCTTATTTATTTTTGTGTTTTATGCCAATTTTATTCTTGTGGTCAGTAGCAGAAACAAATTCAGAATCCCTTATTTTTATGCATTTTTCGTCCTATTTGTTCATTTTTAGGCTTAAATTCATACTAGTGTTTTAAACGTTTTGGTAGATATGGTAAGTTTACAGGCTTTCTCTGTTCGTAGTATATATACATGATTAATAGTTATTGATCTTGCCTGACTTCACATTTACTTATTTTTGTGTGCTCAACTATGTTTAATTTTCCAGAGGTATGATGCCGGAAAAGAAATTGCTTTTGACTAGAGGGTTTCAAATTTGAAGGAGGTTACACTTCAGATGGCTATAGGATGTAAATAAGATATCCATGCCCTGTTCTTTATGCATTAAATTTCCACGTTCACAATGTGTGAAAAATAACTATGATAAACTTCATAATAAAAAAATAACCGATGCTAAACACCTTAAAGATATCAGGAAATATATCAGAAATAATGTGATTCTCCTTAAAGGCATCGAAGTCAATGTTATTTTGAAGAAAGTCAATAACTGAATCTTATTAAGGCATCAATTTATTTGAAGAGATCATGTCGTTTATTATAATAGGCATCAGTTTTCTCCGATATCTTTGATATCCCTAATTACCATCACCTTACAAGTTACAATACATAAGTTTTTTTTAACAATAAAAGGCAACGGTTTTTTCCCGATGCCTATTATTATTTTTTTGGTAGTGAAAACTTTTTAGTATTTTGAAAAGCTGTTAGGAGTTGGATAATAATTTGGTTTGGTTTGATTATTTTTTTTATGTCTCAAAATTGACTTGGTTCGGGCTTAAGTTTAAATTTGGCTCGGGTTAATATATATATATAAAGCATAAGACAGAGAATGGTGAAACATTCAAAATACTAGAAAATGTCATTGGTTAATTCAAACATTAAGAATTGAAATTATTAATTAAATGAGGATAACATGGTAAATTCACATTTTTTATATTTAAAAAATAAAATAAGATAATAGGTCATATTTTTATAGAACATAACTACTCATATTATCTTTTCTTAATTCTAAAAATAAAATAAAAAATAAAAAAGAGAACCAATTGGCACATGCGTGAGCGTGTGCCAAGAGGCTAGTAATATTTGAAAAATAATAAGACAAATACAAAAAACATAGCAGTATGAAAGATTGGTCATCAATATTCAATACAAAGAAGTAAAAGCAATGAACATCTTTAACTTTTTTGATTTATTTCCATAGAAGACCACAGACAGTATTCTTTGTAGTAAATTCCACGTACATGCTTTTGGTGTAAATATTGGGTTTCACCAAACACCAAACTGAATGAGGCTTTATATGGTTCTGAATTAATGTATCGTGTCCATTTGTAGCCCTAACCAATTTGATTAATATTGGTAACGTAGAGGAGTGCAAAAACCAAGTACATCCCCCCCCCCTCTCTCTTTTTTTCCTTTTTCTTTAATAAATTTATTTTAATATTTATGGTTTCACTCTTGTCCTTCTTCTTGAGCTTTTTCCATATTAATTAAAAGTTGCATTTGGATGGAGGGATTTAAAAGAAGGGATTTGGATTTAATAATTAGCTAAATTTGCTATAAAAACAAGAACCACATTAATTACATATAGTATACTTGAAATGAATATGAAATGACCATATCCATAGAATCATTTTAAATCCACTTCTTTTTATTTATTTATTTCTTATTCAAATCTTGAGTATATACACCCTAAAAAAACATGGATTCACCAACAACTGGATATTGTTGCCCAATGTCAAAAGTCGTTACCTGAAAGTATAGAAAACGAAAATTTGTCGTTGCCAAGGTCATTGACTATATTATCTTCATTTAATTAATAATTTTAATTTTTAATGTTTGCATCAACCAGTGGTATTTTATGGTATTCTGAATGTTTCACCATTCTTTGTCTTTTACTTTATATATATATATATATTATCAAAATTGATTTAATTAAATTTTACATATTAGTTCTTTTGCTAGTATATATTGTTAAGATAAAAAAATGGTCAAAGTAAATTATATATATATATATATTTAAAGTAAATGGTAAATGCAAGCCAACATGTGTTCCCAAAATTTAGGGATATGTGTTGTGTTTCAAAATGGTGGATATAAAAGATAATAGACCTAAAAATGAGGCTGAATCCTATCAACACTTATTTGAAAGTCAAAAGTGTTGTTTGCCCAAAGGAGTCCTATCCAGTTGACCTATAAAAAGGCTACAACAGAAAAAGAAAAGAGAAAAGAAGGAGGCAAGAGATAAAAGAAAAAGGCTGCTGGAGAAATTAGGGCAATACAGAGAAGAGGAAAAAAATTACCACATGTATTATATCATCTCCATTTTTTTTTTTGGTGTTAGGCATAGCATGCCAAAAATCCATGGGTGAGAAACCCCGAAATTATTTGGTTACAAAATCCATGAGTGAGCACTAAGTCGCCCCGAAAAATCATTGGATACGAAATCCATTATTTGGTGAGAAATCCTTAAATTTATTTAAAATGAGAAATCCTTATGGGTGAGAAACCCCGTCTTTGATATAAATTCTCAAAACAAGCATTAAAAAAGCCATGAGATTTCTATTTGAATTATTGACCGCTAAAGAGGTCAGCATGCAGATCTATGCAAAGACCAAACTCTCAAACCAAAGCTCAAATGGTCCAACTTGTTCAAATTATTATTGCTGCCAGCAGTAAGGAAAAATTGTGCTCATCACTTTTCTGCAGGATTGGCTTAATTACCAAATATCTTAGTTTCAAACTATGGGCACTTAGTTTCAACTTCGACAAGCTGATAAAAAAACTATGGGCACTTAGTTTCAAACTTTGATCAAATAAATTGTCAAGAATTATTTTCTCCTCACGGCAAGCAAAGAATTGTCAATGATCAAATTAAATTAGTGGATTCATCAAAATTTTGACCATTAGTTTTCTTTGACATTGATAATGAAAAGATGGTACAAAACCATTCCAAATTTTCTCATGAGTCATCTACCCATGCAAATTTCAAAGAGATCAAATTCAAATCTCTCAAACACAAATTCTTAATTAATGGGCCACACTTATCCATTAATTTTCAAATGTTGGAACTACGTCGGTTTAATCTCATCAAGGTACATAGGCAGTCTACCATACCAATTAACGCAGCCACAACCAAATTTGAATCCTTGATTTATCCTAATCAAATTTGCCCAAACACTTTTCCAAATGCAAATGTCAATTATAGAAAATTAGTTGGTTCATCAAAATTGCTCATTATTTTTTCTTGGGCAATGACAATAAGAAAAATGGTACAAAAACCATCCAATTTTTCCATGTGTCATTTACCTATGAAAATATTAAAATCTTAAAATCTCCAAATTGTCTTAAAGAAGCAAATTCTAAATTAGTGGGCCACATTTACTCATTAATTTTCAAATTTTGGAACTACATCGGTTTGATCCCATCAAGGGTACGTAGACAATCTTCCATCCCAATAGACGGAACCGCAACCAAATTCGAATCCCTGGTTTATCCTAACCAAATTCTCCCAAACACTTTTCCAAGTGCAATGAGTCATTCACTTATTGCAATTCCGACTAGGTTGGTTTGATCCTATCAAGGGTGTGTAGGTAGTCTAGCATCCCAATAGACGCAATTGCAACCAAATTTGAATCATTGGCTACATCAACCAAATTCCCACAAATCAAATATCCATCTCGACTCAAATCAATTCCGAACTACGTTGGTTTGATCCCTTCAAAAAGGTACGTAGGCAATCTTAGAGACTCAATTTAGATGCAACTGCCCAAATCTTAAATCCAAATAGAATCCTTGGTTTATTCTTAACCAAATTAGCCCCAAACACAATTCAAAATTGAACCCCTAGTTTATTCAGCTAAATTCACTGAATATAATTCAAATCAAATTTTCCACTACAAGTGGCTTGATTCTTGCAAGGGATACGCAGGCACCCTGAGGTTTGACTTAAGGGGCAGTCGCAAAACCAAACACACACGTTCTTTTTATTTTTATTTTTTTATGATGGAATCAAAGAGTGTTCCCTTGAAGCAAAGAATTGTAATTAAGAGACATTGCGTCTTGAATGAGTTGAACCTAAAATAATAAAACACCATTATTTAATTAGTGGTGGTGAAATTATGTTGGAAGGTTCACATTTTTCTTCAACATATATAATATGAATTAATACTCATGATGACACGCTGCATAACATAACCGAAGACAATCGTTGCTAAATCCTTTTTTTTATTTTTTTTATAGTATATATACTTGGATTTATAAGATAAACAAACAATTCTACCTTAAAATGTCATCTAAATCCGTAAAGTTGGAATACCTCCATTTAAATGGAATCTTAGATTTGTTTCCCTTTTCTTATTTTTTTTTTTCGTTTGACAAATACTACTACAAAAAACAAGTACTTCCCTCTTTTTTGTGTGGTTTCGCTATTTTCTTTCTTCTTGAGCTTTTTTCATATTAATTAAGTTACATTTGGATGGAGGGATTTAGAAGAAGGAATTTGGTCCCTGCGGTTTACCACGTTTACTACTAAATTCCATGTTGTTTCAATTGAGTCACTTTTACCCTTATAGTTTTCGATTTCAAGCACTTCAAGGACAATCCTAATTTTCTGTCAAATTCTTCTAACTTTTGTTATTTATTGAGGGGCATTTTGCAAAACACGAAACTGAATGAAGCTTTGTATGGTTCTGAATTAATGTATTGAGCCCATTTGTAGCCCTAAACAATTTGATTAATATGGTAAATGCAGAAGAGAATTCCTTTCGTTGAATTTCTTTCGTTTCCTTTTTGGTTTTATTCCTTTTATACCTAAGGTCACTAGAAAAAAAACCCCACAAATATGGGAAATGTAGAGGAGCAAAAAACAAGTACATCCCTCTTTTTTTCGTGTTGTTTCACTCTTTTGAACTTTTTCCATATATTAATTAAGTTGCACTTGGATGAGGGGGAGATTTGGATTTGACAACTAGACTAAATTTTCTATAAAATGAATATGCTAAATTTCCATATTAATTAACTTTTTCCATATCAGATTGAATGCATTTGAAATAATTAGATACAGTATCATTAAAATGAATATGAAATGACTATATCCAAAGAATCATTTTAAATTCACTTGTTTTCTTATTTCTTTCTTATTGAACTCTTGATGTATATACATTGATTATTATACAATAAACAAACAATTTTACCTTATAATGTCATCTAAATCCATAGATTTGGAATACCGCCATTCAAATGGAATCTCTTTAAATTGTTTCCTTTTCCTTTTTCTTTTTTCTTCTGACAAATATTACTTCTCGTTTAAAATCCTGTGTGCATCAGTTTCCATCCCATCAAACAAGTTCTTCTCTAGAAACACATCTCTATTTTTCTCTTTTTCTGTCAAAAATCTCAAGCACAAGTTTTAGCACAAAGGGAGGAATCAATGGCCAGTTGGGTTGCAGTACTAAGTGTTGTTTGGGTGAGCATAGTGATTGCATGGGCGTGGAGAGTGCTGAATTGGATGTGGTTGAGGCCAAAGAAACTAGAAAGATGCTTAAGGGAGCAAGGGTTTACAGGCAATTCTTACAGGCTTTTGTTTGGAGACACCAAGGATAGCTCAATGATGCTGCGACAAGCACAATCCAAACCCATGAAACTCTCCACCTCCCATGATATAGCGCCACGAGTCATGCCATTTGTCCATCAAATTGTGAAAACTTACGGTATGCCAAATACTTTTACATTAATTCCTATCACCTTTCTACCCTATCCATGTATGTATATGTTGTATGGTGTGTAATCTTCTTTATAAGTTTAAACTGGGATAGTTTTTTTGGGTTAAATACATTTCTGGTCACTGGGTTGTATACGAAAATTTAATTTGGAGGTGCAACTTTTAAACCAAAAAAATGCAGGTAGGAATTCTTTTGTTTGGATGGGCCCCATGCCAAAGTTGAACATCATGAACCCAGAAGATTTGAAAGAAATCTTCAACAAGCGTCAAAATTTTCAGAGGCCATCAGCAAACCCTCTTATCAAGTTGCTAGTACAGGGCCTTCTACACATTGAAGATGAGAAATGGGCTAAACACAGAAAGATTATCAAGCCAGCATTCCATTTAGAGAAGCTAAAGGTACTCACTCGCCAACATTCATTTATATTTATGGAGATTTAATTATAGCAATTGTGTCCACTTTTCCAAAATGTACATATGTCGATAATTTTTGGATTTCTTTTGCCCTAAATTTTTCCTTGTTTGGTATATAGGGTATGTTACCAACATTTTACCAAAGCTGTAGCGACATGATTAACGAGTGGAAGGGGTTGGTGTCCAAAGACGGTTCATGTGAGTTCGATGTGTGGCCATGTCTTAAAAATTTGTCGGCCGATGTGATTGCTCGGGCTGCATTTGGAAGTAGCTATCAAGAGGGAAGAAAAATATTTCAGCTCCTGCAACAGCAAGATAAAAATTTTTCATTAGTCGTCCGAAGTGTTTACATTCCAGGATGGAGGTAAAATTAAGTACTCCTTTATTTAAATTAATTAGTTGTTCGTCATGTCGGCACAAAACGATTGATCTCGTACGACGTTAACTTGGTGCAGGTTTCTACCAACCAAGCATAACAGGAGGATGAAGGAAATAAATAAAGAAATAAATGTGTTGCTCAGGGGTATTATAAATAAAAGAGAAGAGGAAATTAAGTTGGGTGAAGACAATAAAGATGACTTGTTAGGTATACTTATGGAGTCCAACTTGAAGGAAATTCGCGAACATGGGAACAAGACAGACACTGGAATGAGTATTCAAGATGTAATTGAGGAGTGTAGGTTGTTTTACTTGGCTGGTTCAGAGAGCACTTCTACACTGCTTGTTTGGGCAATGATTTTGCTGGGTCAAAACCAGAATTGGCAAGCTCGTGCAAGGGAAGAGGTCTTGCAAGCCTTTGAAAGCAACCCACCAAGCTTTAATGCCCTAAGCCAACTAAAAGTTGTAAGTATATATTTTTAGTATATTCTCCTGCTATATATATATATATATATATATATCGGTAATTCGAAACCTTGACCATATAAAATGTCTCAGGTGACCATGGTTTTACTTGAAGTTCTTCGATTATACCCAGCAGGCGTTGAGCTTCCACGAACCACTTGCAAGAAAACACAGCTTGGAAAATTCTTATTGCCGGCTGGAGTCCTTGTCTCCTTACACATAATGTTTGTTCACCATGACAAAGAATTGTGGGGTGAGGATGCAGATGAGTTCAAGCCAGAGAGGTTTTCAGAAGGAATTTCGAAGGCAACAAAGAACCAATTTGCATACTTCCCTTTCGGTGCCGGTCCGAGGATTTGCATTGGACAGAACTTTGCTATGCAGGAAGCAAAATTAGCCTTGGCATTGATTCTACAACACTTTACCTTTGAGCTCTCTCCATCCTATGCTCATGCTCCTACGACACAAGGAAACCTTCTTCAACCTCAATATGGTGCTCATATCATTTTACGTAAACGTTGATTAGTTCTAAATGGTATATATTGTTGACAATTAAGTTAAAAATTATAAGGACATCACATGGCCAGCTATATTAGCCATGTAATTCTCGTGACTTGTCTTTTGTTCATTTTTAGAATTGAAATACTGTATTGTCAAAAAATTCACAATGAGTACAATTGTAGAATTCAAAAACAAAATAAAAAAACTTGGTCAACGAAAACACAAAACACCCCCCGTGAATACCCAAAGAATTCGTCATAAAGAAATGTATTGAATTCTCAGCTCTTAATAAGGAGAAAAACTTATATGTAACAGGGATGTCACTATGGCAATATCCTAAGCCTATTACATATTCTCGTATCGGAAAAATAAAATGCATGGCACTATACGATTGACTTAGGATAGCGCCACAGTGATATCCCAATATAGGTAAGTTTTATTCCTCAGTCATGCAATTGACCAAAATCCCGAAGAGCCAAACAATGTAAGAACCAAACAATCAAAGTCACATCAATCCGAAAATCTTCAAAGTCAAAAGTCTCAATCTAGTACTCTCTTTTTTCTTCCGTTGGTGTCAAAATATATACGTGCCTTAATAGGAGGCCCAGAAGCAAAACAAACAGAGAGAAAGTTCTATTATACAACAACATGGACCGAATATATTTTACTTATTTGGGTCTTAGAATTATTCTTATTTACGACTTCCTTCTTGAAAGGGTATGTAGAAACCATCAGAGAATGTTACAAAGGAACCTGTAGGAACGCAGTCTCCTTAAAATCTTCCCAAGGAAAATCATATTGGACAAAACCTTAGATAGGAAAAAGAGTGTCACACATACATTGGACTACAAAAGAGTCAAAAGAACAAAAACCAAACGAAATAACACGAAGCACAACTACAAACCCAGTAAATAACATCACACCTGATATTCACTGATGCATCCATATTAGAATTATTCGGATATTAGATTTCTCCTCGTTAAATAACACATAATATTGAAAAATTATGTGAATACCACATTAAAATTTGTAATTCAATACCTGCAAATCCAGAAAGCAGATTAATGAGGAAGAATGGTTGGTCTCATACCCAATCATTCTTTTACGTGTTCTTAACTTCACGGACTTGTCCTATTCATAAATTTTCTCATTCTAAATAAGTAAATACATGATTAAAGTGTAGTATAAATCATCGTTGAAAGTGTGATGTATGCCATACCCTCCAAAACCCAAGACGTCCAAAGGCGGAACACTCGAAGCAGCACAACAAAACAAACGTTGAAAAATCCATGACAATCACGTATACCCAGAACACAAAAAAAACGCAAATTTCTCAGCTGCTACCTGTTGAGTGCAGGTGAACACAGCAAAGCATGCTGTCATGCAGAGCTGTGCTGCTACATCATCATAATCCGTGATCCAAAGAGTTTGCCACGTCATCATCAATTTCATAACAACGGCCAAAACAAAAGAAACTCGAGATCTATATGTAACTGACAATTGAAGAAACAAGAAAGACGTGAAAGCTCCCCACAGAAACACAGAGCCATGGACCTCAACCTTTCATCTCTAGTAGCTGTTCTGGCAATCACATTGGCCTTCTCACTCTACCTCTATTCTCTGCTATGGAAATCAAGAAGTGTCATACGAAAGTTACCGCCTCAAGCTGGAGGCGCATGGCCTATAATCGGCCACCTTCACTTATTATATAGATCATCAGAGCCACCCCATTTGGTGTTTGGGAAATTGGCCGATAAGTATGGACCAATTTTCACTATAAAGTTTGGAGTGGAGAGACGAGTGGTCGTGAGCAGCTCGGAAATGGCGAAAGAGTGTTTAAAGACACATGACAAAGTCTTTTGCAGCCGTGTCAAATCTCTAGGGCCAGAAATCCTTGGCTACAACTATGCCTGCTTTGCATTCAGCTCCTACGGCCGCTACTTTCGCGAAATAAAAAAGATGGTCATGCACGAGCTCTTCTCCAACCAGCGCATCGAGATGCTCAAACACATTAGAGAATCTCAAGTTAACATAGCGATCAGAGAAATATACGAGTGGTGGACGAAGAACAAGAAGAGTAGTGGTTCAAATGAGGTGGTGGTGGAGATGAAAGAATGGTTTATGGACATAAGTCAGAATGTCATATTTATGATGATATTAGGGCAAAGATGTTCTGAAGTTACAAATTACGAAAAGATGGGGAGAAAGATTTTCAATGATGTTCTTCATCTGCTTGGGATTTTGGTGGTTTCAGATGCGGTTCCTTTCTTGAGGAGGTTGGACTTGGGTGGCCATGAGAAGGCAATGAGGAAGAAATTTAAGGAGGTAGATCAACTGCTTCAAGGATGGCTAGATGAGCATAAGCAGAAGAGGAAGATTTCTGGTGGGGTGAAGGGTGATGATGACCGTGACTTCATGGATGCCATGATTTCATTTCTTGATGATGATTTGAAAGTTACCAAGGAGTATGATGCTGATACAATCAACAAAGCTACCTCCCTGGTATGTACACATTTTAATACGTACCAACTTCGTCACTTGGCACTTTATATATTATTCCTGTTAATGAAACTACAACTTTCATTTAACTCTGATTAGTACATTCATACAAGTTTGTTAATTTTATATAAAACAATCAGTTTAAACTTTGATTCAATCATATGACTTTAATTGATAATAGGGTAAATATATACTAATCCGAAAAATCTTTTTAACCATGCAAAGCAAGGGGCTTGTAGCTCAACTTATTATGAGCAGTTACCTTTGAGGTCCTATATTCGGATCTCCATACCATCAATATCGCTTGTAATAAAAACAAGAAAAAAAGACAACATGCAAGGGACATTGCTAAATAGAATAGAAAAAGTTTTACTTCTGTCTCTTAAGGCTTTTACTGGCGCTTAAGTGCTGTCAATATTGTCACTTAGTTTTTTCGTGCAGAACTGAGTAAACCCGTGTAATTCGATTCTCTTTCCTATAAGCGTGGCTTTTAATTCTCAGCCAAATCACTAAACCGTTGGATACACAAAATCTGAAGCCTTCATCTACCCGATGTAAGTTTGTGTACTTGTTTCGCAGGCTCTTCTCTTAGCAGGTGTAGATGTAACTACAGGGACATTGACATGGGCACTCTGTTTACTTCTCAACAACCCTGAAACCCTAAAAAGGGCCCAAGAAGAATTAGACCAAAATGTTGGAAGAGAGAGGCAAGTGAAGGAGTCTGACCTCGACAACTTGGTCTATGTCCGCGCGGTTCTCAAAGAAGCAATGCGTTTATACCCTCCCGGACCACTTGCAATGGCCCATATGTCCAGAGAAGATTGCATTGTAGGAGGCTACCATATCCCAGCAAAGACTCCTGTCTTTGTCAACATTGGAAAGATCCAACTAGATCCAAAGCTGTGGCCTGAACCAAATGAGTTCCGGCCAGAACGATTTCTAACAACCCACAAGAACATTGATGTTAGTGGTCAGGATTTTGAGTTGCTACCATTTAGCAGTGGAAGAAGAATGTGTACAGGGGCATCTTTGGCCATGAAGATGATGCCGTTGGCACTTGCTTCTTTGCTTCATGGGTTTGAAATTGCGACCCCAGGGGATAGGCCTGTTGACATGCGTGAGACAATGGAGTTGACTAACCATAAATCCACCCTTCTTGAAGTCCTTGTCATTCCGCGCCTTCCTGCTCAACTATATGAGCATCATAAATAAAGCAAACTACTATGTTATTATGTGGGATGGAAGTTACATGAAGTTGATAGGGACTGTCATGAAATAGTGAGATGCACTAGATGTATCGTTACACAGTGTCCATTCCAATCAATAAATTGTTTTATTTTCAGTGTCATTTTGGGTTTTACAATTTTAACATTGAGTATTTGCCTGCTTGAAAATGTTGTAATGTGATTCTAAAGCTACTGATCGTCACGAAATGCGTCTTCAACAGGTCAAACTTGAGACCCAATATTATTTTCTTTGGTGGACAATTACTTGAAGATTCTAAACTTTAATTCCAAATAAGATATAAAATTAAATAAAAGCCTTATCAGCCCTACACCCATGCCTTCATTGTGAAACCCCGTATTTATAAAATTATATAGTTTAAAGATTTAATATTTTTCTATTTAATTTATATATTATATTATATTATATTATATATGTGTGTATTACATAAATATCCTATTATATTATATATGGATATGCTTAGTCATTGTTAGTGTAGTTACATGTAGTCATTGCTATTATGGATATGCTTAGTCATTGTTAGTGTAGTATGTGTCAAAGAAAAACAAATGCTTAGTAAGCATAGCTATATACTAGCTCTGTCAATTCACCAAGAAAGGTTGTATAGGATTGGAGGAATTGGGAACTACCTTATCTGCAAAGCTAGACCACCACATGAATAAAACTTGGATAGTAAGTATTTGTAAACCGCCAAACACCATCCAATAGGAAAGGAGTCACTGCCAACATATTCTCTATATATATAGGACATTATGTGCATAGCAAATGAAGAGAGAGAGAGAGAGAGAGAGAGAGATGATGATGATGAAATTCTTGGAGGAGATATAGGACTTAGCTTGTATTTTCTTAAATTGGAGCAATGCTTTGGAATCGAGGTACGAGTTTTTTGGGGACCTTTACGGGGATTGATCTAATTAAATTCCGTGAGCAATATATTATGCATGATATTATTATTTGATTATTATTGATATTGGGTGTTTAAGTGTTGTTAATTATCATTATATCATTTGATTAATATTGACATGTTCATATGTTGTCGGTGGTGGTTGGAATTCTTGGATTAATAAAGAAATTATGGAAAAGAGGGTAATGGGAAGAATCTTTTGTGTAGTTGAGTCTGACCATTGTAGGGACCAAGTTCAGGCGAGCTCGTGTGCACAGTAGATTAGGAAATCGGCGGTATAATTGTCGATTGGGTGATTTGGGCTTGGAGATCAATGGTGTAGACAAGACGACTAGCAAAAGGGGAATTATGGGATAACTGAGATGGGTGTTAGTTTATGTAATGGGGCATTCGGAACCACAGTGGTAAAATGCATGGTATGGGACGTGCAGATTTGCTTGCCCTATTATATAAATTAACGGGTTGGATAGAATTGAAGAGCATTCATGCCTTATCATTATTATTATTATTATTATTAACATGATATTTCCCTGTGTGATTGCATGTCACTTAATTTAGTTATATCAATTTACTGTGGTAAGGTCTCATGTCCCTACTGAGCTATGGTTGCTCACTCTTCACCCTGTTTAATTTTTCAGATGAATTAGTGGGCAAGAAAAGGAATAAACCAGTTGAGGCTGAATTAGATGAGAGTAGTATAGCATTTGTTTATATATTGTAAAGTTGTAAGATTTTGGAGATATTTTTATAAGAGAAGTTTATTTTAAACCCATGTTTCGGTTTCTTTTTTTTTTATTTTACTTTTTGTTTTCTCATGTGCGGGCCCGGGATTTCCACCGACCTCTGAGTCCGGGGCATGGCATTCATCTCTAAGTCTCTCAATGTATGAGCCCAACAACCAAAGGTCAGAGCAACCCTAAATCCTCAAAGTTGAAAGGTCCCAATCGAGCACTCTTCTTTTTCTTTTTCTTTTTTTGATTTGTATGAAAATACTTGCCTTATTATGATTCTTGATTTCTTTTGTTTACTAACACATAATGAATAAACAATTCTAGGAGTTTTGGTATGTTGTGAGATGCTTTGACAAGGTGTTTGAGTCGAGAGTATTTGAAGGTTGTTCAAATAAGTGGTTGTTCAAGTCTCTCAATGTATGATGTCAGAGCAATCCTAATCCTCAAAGTTGAAAGGTCCCAATCGAGTACTTTTTTTTTTGCGTGTGTCTGAAAATACTTGCCTTATTATGATTCTTGATTTCTTTTGTTTACTAGCACATAATGAATAAACAATTCTCAGAGTTATTGATTATAACAGGTAATCCAAAACCCAAAAAAGAAAAAAAAGAAAAAAAGAAAGGAATTGGATTAATCAGGGTGGTAGTTGAATATCGTTTGGCCAAGACAGTGCACCCCTCTCCACACATGAGTTTGATCCCCTTACCCATATATTGGAGTAATTATTAGAATATTATTGAGAAAATTAGAGTACACAACTCTAATATAAATTGGTTGGAGACAAAACAAATAAACAAATTACTTGTATTAGACTCACAAAATATTACAACAAAACAACTCTCAAGAAAAAGACCAACTCTTACAAACACTCTTTCTCACTTTCTAGAAACAAACTCTAAAACACTCACACTCCTCACAAGGACTTCTTAGCTCTATACTCACTCTCCTTCTTGACTTCTTTTTTGATTCTTGGTTAATTACATTAATAGGCTTCATGCCTGTTTATGGTTGTTGTTGTCGACTTTGCTCTCCATCCCACCTACAATAGCCACATATTTGTTATCTTCCAGAAAATTCTCCAAGCTTCAATTTGGCTACCGACTTGCTTGACCGACTTTGGCTTTCTTCTTCTAGATAAAATAAGAATTTTTCTCTGATTTTTATTTTTTATGATAGCATACAATACGAATTTTTCTCCGGCTAAATTATTCAGGTGGGTTTGTGGCGTTGATGGGTTTGTGGTTTGGACTGTTGGGATTGTGGCTTGGACTTGGGTCTGCAACTCTTGGCACCCCACCCTCCCCATCCTCTCTCTCTCTCTCTCTCTGAACAAACCAAGAGCCTTGCTGCCCCACTTGGACTGTTCGAATTTTATTCTTCTTCTTCTTGTGCTTGTGGGTTTGTGGTGTTGATGGGTTTTGGTGATGATATTCCTTTTTTTTTTTTTTTCCTTCAGGCCCCTAGAAGACACCAAGTCCATTTTTATAACTTAAATGAGAAATGAATTGGTCATACCTGTAGGAGTGACCGATGCTTGAGAAACTGAAATTCCACGGCTTGATTTTATTGGGTATATATGAATATCGATTGGCTATGGCATCTGATTCTGATCGAGAGAGGGATGGAGTTTTTTTTGGGGGGGGGGGGGGTGTGTGTTACAGAGGAATGGAGGTAGAGAGAGAAGATTTATAATTTAAATTTGGTGTGAAAATACATTTTTGCCCATGCCAAGTAGAACTTGTCCATGCTACGTCATCATTTTTAACGGAAAAGTTGACTGAGATGACGGAAAGGACAATTTCTGAAAGTGGAAGTATAATTAAAGCACCATCGTAACAATTTAGCAATATGAGTGACGAAAAGTAAAGTTTGGTCTTAGTTCAGAGACCATTGCTACAATTTAGCCTATTTGTTACTATAATAATATAGGATATCTAACTTTTCTAGACTAAACTAACTGACATGCAACTCTAGAATTGTGTAGATATTTTCTCTTCAACAATAGGCTGGGCATGGGTTGTTATCTTCCTTGGGCTGGTGTTAATACTTTAACAAATATCGCTTCATTGCAACTGAGTTCAATCCCCCTCCCCATACATTACAGTAGTTAGAATATCATTTTATTTTAAATAAATAAAAACGTACCATTTAAATGTAGTATAATAATCACCGTTGGTTGGATATGTATGGCCATAAACACAAACCCAAGAGGTCCAGGCGGAACACTCAAAGCAGCACTACAGAATTGAAGCTGAAAAATCCATGACAAAAGAAGGGGAAACACAGATTAATCACAAAGAGCCAATGTCCGTGCCAAAAGTGTCTGTGGGCTTTTGGGGTGAACACTGCGATGCCCAAGTTTCTTGCAGGTTGTATGATAGGAACCGCCTCGAATTTCCAGAAACCTGAGATAGATTTTATGGAAATTCCGACATTACCTCAATGCCAGGCCCACTTACTAAAGACCGAGACTTTCCACCAAAATTTTGACAGAGTCTCCCCTGTAATTTGAACATTCCCTAAATTTCAACATGCACAAAATTCACAATTTAATATCTCAATAGGCAGCACGCACAATATAATAACATGCAATTCACATAGACGGCCTCCGGCCTTCAAATAATCCAAAGCGAAACCACCAACAAACTCTAAACAATGCCAATAATGAATTCATACAATTTATGAATGGCTACTATAATCAATATAAAATAACTACCCAAATATCCAACATACGAGGTTTTAATCTCCTAACACAATCACATCTCGTTTTCACCCATATTTCAGGATCAACGACAAGGTCAGAACCAATCTCAATAAAACATAATTAATATTTAGTTCGCGATCTGCACTGGCGCCTAGGCTGCCTCGTACTCTTCTTGAGGGACCAAGCCACACGTAGTTCTTTCTACTAAATCCCAATTCCAACCACCTACAAAACCTTTATTCATCTCCTTGTTAATCACATAATCTCCCCATACGCTGGAAAATCCAACGCCACGTATGTGGCCTGTCTCACTCGCCGGAAGAATCCCACGACACGTGTGAGACCTAATAATCACATAAAATCTCCTCATACAGCGAAACATCCAACGCCACGTATGGGGTTTGTCAGCACACCGGAAAATCCTACGCCACGTGTAACCTAACAATTATATCATCTCCTTATACGCCGGCACATCCAATGCCACGTATAGAGTTTGTCCTCACGCCGGAAAATCCAACGCCACGTGGGACCTAACAATCACAAAATCTCCTCATATGCCGGAACATCCAACGCCACGTATGGGGTCTGTCTCAACGCTGGAAAATCCTACGCCATGTGAGACCTAACAATCATAAAATCTCCCCATACGCCGGAACATCCAACACCACGTATGGAGTCTGTCAGCACGTCGGAAAATCTTATACCACGTGTGACCTAACAATCATATCATCTCCCCATACGCCAGAACATCCAACGCCACGTATGGTGAAGTGACGTGATGAATGTATTGCGCTCGTTGATCTCAACCTCTAATCAAAGCCATTATACTCCAAGTGAGGACTCTGACTTGGATAAGTTCTTTTTTATGCCTCAATTAAGAGGACTTTAACATTTCACTTACTATGGAATAAAACTTGGAAGAAATAATAACTTTAAACTAATATCATATAGAAAGTACAATACAAGTTCAAATACAAAAGTGTCTGATGGAAGTCTTGATTTTGGTATACTAATTAAAAAAATAAATAAATAAAATTCTAATAAGGAGTTGTCAACTGAGAACTCAAAGAATAGAAGATGATTTGATTCAAGTCTTGATTTTGGTATGCTATGAGACGCTTTGATAAGGTATTTGAGTCGAAAGTATTTGAAGGTTGTTCAAATAAGTTGTTTGTTCTTGAGAGAAATTGGATGTCCTTGGATCAAATTTTTTGCTTTTATTTATAGCCTCTTTGGTTCTTGTCTTTGCACTTTCGGTAAAGACACGCTTGCAGACTAGTGGTTTCAGATATTCGAACCCTCGATAGTACCCGCCCTGAATTTTTCGAAACTCGGGACGAATTCTGTGAAAATTCTGGCATCACACCAATGCCGGGCTCACTAACTAAAACCGTAACCACCTTTTCCAAAAAGGGGTAAGGGCACGAGACTTTTTGGCAGAGTCTCCCCTATAAATTGAACATTTCCCAAAAATTTTAACCTGTATAAAACACATTTAACAACACCAACCGGCAGCATGCACAATATAGTCTCATGCACTTCACATAATCGGCCTCCAGCCTTCAAATATTCCAAAACCAAACTACCAACAAAGCTCTTGAGCCAAATAATACTTTAAATAAGGCAATTACTAAACTTAAACATAATTATGAAAGCCGGATGCAAATTTACATCATATAACTTTCCCAATTTCAACATATGAGATTTTAACCTCCTAACACAATCACATCTCGTTCTCATCCGAATTTCAGGACTAACGACAAGGTAAGGTTTAACCCGCGGTTGCACCTAGGCGTTACCCTAGGCTGCCTACGTACCCTCCTCGAGGGATCAAGCC
The DNA here is from genome assembly GCF_029339155.1 of Prunus mume. NCBI lineage: Eukaryota > Viridiplantae > Streptophyta > Magnoliopsida > Rosales > Rosaceae > Prunus > Prunus mume. The sequence goes on along the minus strand of NC_142699.1, from coordinate 4,178,964 downwards.
ACACGTAGTTTGTTGTGAAATTATTGCAAGCGCACAATTCGTACAAGTAATATAGAAATAAGTAGAGTGTCGTTCCCACGAAGACTGTAATTTCCTATTAACTACCAATTATGATTAATTTAGAAGTTTATTTGAACAGTTAATTAAGAAGATTGATTGATTCAAGAAAGCTAAAACAATTATGAAAAATAACAATTTAATTAACGATAGAAAATTAAGATGATGAGACACTAGAGCATCCGATTTCACCATAACCAATTCTACTTAATTCTTATAGCCAATTAACCCTAATTACTATCCCTGTTGACAGTTGGTTTCTCCTAATTCATTCGATATCCCCTCTCGGGCTCAACCAAAAGTATTCTCAATTAACAACCCATTCTCTCTCGAGCAACGGATTTAGAAAACCAAGAACCCATTAAGTTCTATGAGAACCTACAAGAAAACTGCATGAGTCATGTTAGTCCCTCTCGGGCACTCATTCAAGTCATGGTATTTGTTACAAGAAGCAAACACCAAACATCTCCTCTCGGTCTCCGCTTGGATCATCAATTAAATATTAGCTAGATATTTAAATCATTAAGAACAGTAACAAATACTCAACATGGGATAATAATAAGGAATTAATATAACTATAAAAATTGAGTATTCATGGTTAGGCTACATCGTAGCCCTAGCAAGGGAAATTAGTTCATGACAGAAGAAAATATAAACAAGAGAATTATTGTCATAAAACCAATTTGGCCGATGGACTTGATCTTCAGAATCTTCACAGGAACACCTTCAAAAGCTCCTCAAATAATGCAGCAGCAAATTCTTGGCTTCCTCTGATATTTCTCTGGTTGTATGAAAGTTGGTGGAAAAATATGGTAGATGATGGTGGAAAAAGGTGATACCATGAAGAGATCCTATGGTGACCTTATATAGTATAAAACAACTAAACCCTACTGCAAAAAGGTCTAGAAAAACTCTCCTAAAGCAAAACAAAATCTCAAACAATTAAGGAAACAAACTAGGAAAGAATCCTTATTTGACTTGGAAACACGTCAGCCAACTTGCACGCACGTTTTGGGGTTGTTCCACTTCCTAGAAAATTCTGGAAAAATATGAGAAACGTAGCTTTATCTCTAAGCTTTCCAAGCATATATTACACACCACTAGGAAAAATCGGAAAGATATTCAAATCTTCACTCTTCCACAGCAGTGCAGTTCTGACGGGATTTCAACTTAGGCTGTCTTGACTTGCAGGTCTGGAGCATTTGGCTTGGTAGAAAATTATGAAACTTTGATACAATGATCTTCAATGTCTTAGCTTTCTTCTACAATTGGTCTTGCACTAAAATGCATTCGAAAAGTTGATTTTCAGTTGAAATCCTTCCAAGAGCGCAGAATAGCTGAAAATAAGGAAAGTAAAGTAATAATACTCTTTTTAATTAACTTTCCCCACAAAACCTACATATAAAAGGTGTAAAAATATAGGAAATAATACACTTATCAAACTACCTCAAACCTATCTTTTGCTAGTCCTCGAGCAAAATTAGAAATTAAAACAAACACAAGACAAAAACTAACTAAACCACTTTCGCAGGTAAACTCGATGGCACTTAGCATGTGCCACAAGCCGTTAAACCTCTAGGTGTCCCTAGTAGGAGGAGTTGTGTCTCCTGAGGGTTTACCAGTCACGATACCCACAAACGTTTACTACAAAACAAAGTCGTTAAAGACACCACTTTAACAGGCTAATAAAAATCAATGCATGCCAATCACATTTGCATCACTAAAGATATGCCACTTTAAGTAAATTGCATCATAGTGTAATGTGTAATGCCAAAACTCATAACATCAAAGCTTAAAGACAACCACACTCGAATACCATGGAATTATTTCGCCTTGACTCTAATCCTCACCGGATATCACTCTATAATTTTTCTCTCAGAATCCTAGGCTTACACTCAAATGTCACATATGTGTATGAAGTTATGTAATGGAAATCAAATATTAACACATATGCTTAGCTTGAAGAATGGCAATTTCTAAAAATAATGTCTCATAAAAAGAATCGAATACTAAGAACTAGAGTACATACCTCACCTCCAAGAAAGATTTCCCAAAAGATCAGTTAGGTCTTTTACTTTGGTTGTAATGAAAGGCTAGGTTTGGGTTAAGAAAGAAAGGAAAGGAATAACAAAAACTTAGGACATACCAAAGCATTATTCACGATCACATACACGGACAGCTCTTTTTGAACTTTTTGTACCACTCAGCGTCCAGGGATTGTGCATATTTTCTACTCCATTTGGAGTGATTTTGAACTTTTATTCTTTTGATTTGCAAAATATTTTCTTTTCTTTTATTTTCTTATATTCCTTTTCTTGCAATTTTTGCACAAACACCTCGGTACACGCCAATTCTTTGGTGTAGAGCTCAATCTTCTTATTTTCATCACTTTGGCACATCCTAAGCTATAAGGTATGGCTTAGAAACGGGTTATATAGGTTAAAAGATAGTAGGGGTGATGAAGGAAGGGCTAAGTGTTTGGTTGCAAAGGGGTTAATGACGCACACAAAGGGGTAGGATGAAAACATGCATAGCCTAACATCATCTCTTATGGTCCATCCAACTTGGAAGCGACATACCAACAAAAATAAGAAAATTCTTTAGTATCCAATACAAACCTAATGAGAGCAATCTAATTAAGAATAAAATCGAAGAGTGTTTAAGAGTAGAAACAATGAAACCCCTCTCAAAGAAAATGGCTTTTGGCTCAATTATCTCACAAAGGTAGTCTCCACTAATATTCCATAGTCATTCGAGCATAGCAACCTTGTCCACCAAAACATTACGAGTATGGTATTGTGAAGTGCAAAGATTATAATGCAATCACCCTTCATGGCAACACGTTAGTAAAGCATTCATGATCAAAACATGGCCTATACATCTCTATTAGCAAGGAAAAGTGACAACTTTAACTAGAATTTATGTTTCACAAAAACTGCTTCTTTTCAATTTTGACCTCAGATCAGTTTTCAACAATTATCTCTTAAAGTACTGCATGGATTTTGACAAGCCTTATATGCTCAGAAAATAGACAAAGAAACGCATAACTTTTCTTTAGACCAAATACCAGAAAATAGACTAGAACTGCATGAAAACTGACGTTAAATACAGAACACAGTACAGAATCGCAGAAATATTCCAGTTCCAGACCCCTGTTCAGAAAAACAGCTATAACTTCCAAACGAAAAGTCAGAAAATTACGAGCCTTATATGGCTGGATTCAGCACGAAAAACTGAAGAAGGCAACGCGGGCCAAATCTTCAATTATATCACAGATTAAAACAGTATTATCGAAACATAAACACCAATGTTTTGCATGACTCCAAAAAGACTAAAAACGAAAAAATTAAAAAATAAAACGAATGTTACCCACCTCAAACCTAAATGAAACATTGTCCTCAATGTTTAAATAGAAAATAAGAGCAAGGACAAAGAATAGTAAAATAAATGAACGAAGGAAACACACACCAAAAAAAAACTAAAAATAAAAAGATAAGGAACGAAGGTACCTAGTTGGGTTGCCTTCCAACAAGCGCTTAGTTTAGAGTCAATAGCCCGACTTTTGGATGCGTTTACTTGGGATCATCGAGTAGGACGGTGCTCTCCTCCTCAAGAAATGCGGCTGTCACATAAGGTTTGAGTCGATGGCCATTAACTTTGAAAGTTGTACCGTCACGATCGTTCTTGATTTCAATTGTCCCATAAGGATACACTGTTAACACCGTGAATGGCCCAGACCAACGAGAGCGAAGTTTCCCAGGAAAAAGTTTCAACCGTGAGTTGTAGAGGAGAACGCTTTGACCCACATAAAATTCCTTCTTCAAGATGTGCTTGTCATGCCACTTCTTTGTACGGTCCTTGTAAATTTTCGCATTCTCATACGATTCATTTCGAAGTTCCTCTAGCTCATTCAATTGTAACTTCCTCTTCTCCCCTGCTGAACTCATGTCAAAATTGAGTGTTTTAATAGCCCAAAACGCTTTATGCTCCAATTCCACCGGAAGGTGGCATGCTTTCCCAAAAACAAGTCTATATGGTGACATCCCAATTGGCGCTTTGAACGCCGTTCTATAAGCCCATAGTGCATCATCCAATTTTAATGACCAATCTTTCCTAGAGGCACTCACCGTCTTTTCCAAGATTTTCTTCAATTCCCTATTCGAAACTTCAACTTGCCCACTAGTTTGCGGATGGTAGGGAGTAGACACTTTATGGGTGATGCCATATTTTGCAAGAAGGGAATTAAATTGACGATTGCAAAAATGCGTACCTCCATCACTAATAATTGCACGAGGGACCCCAAATCTTGTAAAAATATTCTTTCGTAGAAATCTGACCACAACCTTGGCGTCATTCGTGGGTAGGGCAGTTGCTTCGACCCATTTGGATACATAATCCACTGCAACCAAAATATACAAATTCCCATATGATGCCGGAAACGGACCCATGAAGTCAATACCCCAAACATCAAACAATTCCACCTCCAAAATATTATTCAAGGGCATTTGGTTTCGACTAGAGATATTTCCTGTACGTTGGCAAGGATCACACCTTGCAACAAAGTCTTGAGCATCTTTAAACAAAGTAGGCCAGAAAAATCCAGATTGTAGAACCTTGGCCGTAGTCTTGGAAGCACCATAATGGCCTCCACATGCCAAAGTATGACAATGCAATAATATGTCAGCCATCTCTGTCTCAGGTACACATCTTCGTATAATTTGGTCAGGACCGTGCTTCCACAAATATGGATCATCCCAATAATAATGTTTAATCAATGATAGGAATTTCTTTTTCTGATAAAAAGACATATGAGGGGGAAGAATACCACAAGCTAGGTAATTTACAAAATCTGCATACCAGGGAGTGATGAATTCTTTCTCAGAGTTGATGGAAAATAATTGCTCATCCGGGAATGTCTCTAGGATAGGCCCAACATCTTCTATAACTTCATCCTCACGGACTAGCCGAGAGAGGTGGTCGGCCACCACATTCTCAGACCCTTTTTTATCTCGAATTTCAATATCAAACTCTTGAAGTAATAAAACCCATCGAATTAGTCTTGGTTTTGCTTCCTTCTTGGCGAGCAAAAATTTTAAAGCTGCATGATCCGTATACACAATTACCTTCGCACCCAATAGGTAAGAACGAAATTTATCCAATGCAAATACCACTGCTAACAATTCCTTTTCCGTAGTGGCATAGTTCAGTTGAGCATCATTCAATGTACGACTTGCATAGTGAATTACATGTAGTAATTTATTCTTCCTTTGACCCAAGACAGCTCCAATAGCATAATCACTGGCATCACACATAATCTCGAATGGTAATTCCCAATCAGGTGCCATAATGACTGGTGCAGTGGTGAGCTTTTTCTTCAATAAATTAAATGCCTCCAAACAGTCTGAATCGAAGTTGAATTCAGAATCCTTCAATAACAACTTGCAAAGAGGCTTGTAATTTTTGAGAAATCCTTAATAAATCGACGATAAAACCCAGCATGTCCCAAGAAGCTTCGAATTCCTTTCACTGTAGAAGGGGGTGGTAGCTTTTCTATGGTCTCAATTTTTGCACGGTCAACCTCAATACCTCTTGCTGAAATTTTATGCCCCAACACAATTCCTTCTTGTACCATAAAATGACATTTTTCCCAATTGAGAACTAAATTGGTTTCTTCACATCTTGCCAACACCAATGCCAAATTATCCAAACAAGAATCAAAAGATGAACCGAAAACAGAGAAGTCATCCATAAATACCTCAATAAATCGCTCCACCATGTCAGAGAAAATGCTTATCATGCAACGCTGAAAAGTGGCAGGAGCGTTACATAACCCAAAAGGCATACGACGATAGGCAAAAGTGCCAAATGGACATGTGAAGGTCGTTTTTTCTTGGTCTTCAGGCGCGATAGGGATTTGATTATATCCTGAGTATCCGTCTAGGAAACAGTAATAGGCATGCCCAGCAAGTCTTTCTAGCATCTGATCAATAAAAGGCAGTGGGAAGTGATCTTTTCTAGTTCAGAATTCAATTTCCTGTAATCTATGCAGACTCTCCATCCTGTAACAGTTCTTGTTGGGACTAACTCATTATTTTCATTTTTTACAACAGTCATCCCTCCTTTCTTTGGCACAACCTGTGTAGGACTTACCCAACTACTATCAGATATAGGGTAAATAATACCTGCATCAAGCAATTTTAATACCTCTGCACGAACCACTTCTTTCATGTTGGGGTTCAATCGGCGTTGATGCTCCACGGATGGCTTATGCTCCTCTTCCATTAGTATTCGGTGCATACACATAGAAGGGCTAATACCCTTGATGTCAGCGATTGTCCACCCAATTGCAGTTTTATGTTTTCTCAAAACCCGTAATACTTTTTCTTCTTCAGTTTCACTCAAATTTGCAGCAATAATAACTGGTAAAGTTTCAGAAGTTCCCAAATAAGCATACCTCAAATGTGTTGGCAATGGCTTCAGAGTGAGTGTAGGTGCAGCAATCACAGAAGGTGCAGCCTTAGGAAGGTGCTGCTCCTAGTGGTTCGAACTGATTCCTTTGCCTTGGATGGTATGGTTGTGATGCATCCAAATATAAGGCATATTCAGCAACCATGGGGTTGTCATCTTGGGAGGTAGCAGCATGGACCAATGTAGATTCCAATGGATGGCTCGGATTCTCCTTTTTAAATGTGTCTGAAGCAATTTCATCTATTAATTCCATGTGAAAACAATCCTCCGCTTCTCTTGGAAATTTAATTGCTTCAAAAACTTTGAATGTCGCTTGTTCATTCCCAACTCTCAAAGTTAGTAAGCCTTCTTCTACGTCAATCAGAGTGCGTGAAGTAATCAGGAATGGGCGGCCCAAAATTAGCTGCGTGTCAGAATCTTCTTCCATATCCAAAACCAGAAAATCCGCCGGAAATATGAGTGTATCAACCTTTACTAGAACATCTTCTATAATTCCATCTGGGTATGTGATTGACCTGTCCGCCATCTGCAAAGAAACAGTAGTGGGTTTAATTTCACCAATACCAATCTTTTTAGCAACAGATAAAGGTAGTAAGTTAATGCTAGAACCCAAATCACATAAAGCTCTTTCAAAGAAATTATTTCCAATAGTGCATGGAATTTTAAAACTCCCTCTATCTTTTTGTTTTGGTGGAAGCTTCCGTTGTAAGATGGCACTGCACTCTTCTGTTAGTTGGATTTTCTCGTGCTCTCCAAATTTCCTCTTCTTGGAGAGAATGTCTTTCATGAATTTTGCATAACTTGGCATTTGTTCCAAAGCTTCAGCAAAAGGAATGTTGATCTATAACTTTCTGAACATCTCCAAGAATTTTGCAAACTGCCCATCAACTTTATTTTTTCTCAACCTCTGTGGAAAAGGGATTTGTGGGACATATGGCTTCAATTGAAGAGAAGGAATTGGTATAGAATTTTCTTCTTCTTGGGATTTTTCTGTGGTGGTGATTGGTGGTGAAAATGCATGCCCCATTTCTGTTGCAGACTTCTTAGCTTCTTTTTCTTTCTCTAATGCTTCTTTTTCCAAGTCAATCGCTGTATTTACTTGCTTCCCTTTGCGAAGAGTGATTGCCTTTGCTTGTTCTTGATTTTTCGGGTTAACTTCAGGTTGGCTTGGAAATACTCCTTGGTTTCTTCCACTTATGACATTAGCTAATTGGCCAACTTGCACCTCCAAATTCTGAAGAGAAGCTTGCTGATTCTGAAATTGAGTTTTTGTTTCAGTCATGAATTGGGTGGTAGACATAGTCAACTGAGTAAGAGCATCTTCCAAATTTATTTTCTTCTCTTGAGCCGGAAAGCCAGGTGGTGGTCTTTGCACATTCTGAGTATTGCTCCATGAAAAATTTGGATGGTTTCGCCAACCGGGGTTGTATGTATTGGAATAAGGATTATTCCTTTGTCGATTCAATTCTCCAACCTGATTGACTTGCTCAGCAGACGCAAATGGGTTCCCTGTGGTACACTCTGAACTTGGATGAGGGCCTGCACAAAGTTCACAACCAAAATTAGTACTAGTGTTTATAGAATTAACACTTAAAGAATCAACTTTTTTAGTAAGGTTAGAAATTTGTGCTGTTAGCAAAGCCATAGCATCGACTTCCAAGACCCCAGCTGGCTTCAGATTCATTCTCTCACTTGGCCATTGGTAGTTGTTGGATGCCATGGTCTCCAATAATTCAAATGCTTCGGTAGCCGTTTTTGCCATTAAAGCCCCTCCAGCAGCTGCATCAACTAGTGTCCTGCTTGTTTGACTCAACCCATTGTAGAAAGTCTGAACTTGAATCCAGGTTGGTAGCTCATGGTGAGGACACTTGCGCAATAAGTCTTTGAATCGTTCCCAGGCTTCATATAGAGGTTCCTTATCATATTGAGCGAATGACATGATATCTTGTCGGAATTTTGCAGTTTTGGCTGGTGGGAAAAATTTAGCAAGGAATTTCTTAGATAAATCATCCCAAGTACGGATGGAGTCTTGTGGCTGTGACAGTAACCAAAGCTTGGCTTTATCTTTCAAGGAGAAGGGGAATAGCCTTAAACGGATCGCATCGTCAGTTACTCCATTGAACTTGGACGTATCACAAATCTCCAAAAATATCGCAAGATGGATGTTGGGATCTTCATTCGGTAGACCACAAAATACAGATGAATTCTGCAGCATGGTGATCATGGCTGGTTTGATCTCAAAATTGTTGGCTGCAATAGCAGGACGTCGGATTGCTGAGGGAGTTGCCACTGGGGGGCCAAATTCCCCCACGGCTCTTTCTGCTTCCTCCGCCATAGGTGTGGATGGTGGTTCCACCAAAGTGTGCTTTTTGTTTCCTTTGTTCCGCTTATGAAACGTACGTTCGATTTCTAGGTCAAGTGGTATGAGTTCTAGGGTACGAGAACGGTGCATACACGGATCAAAGTACCTGAAACAAAAAGAAGAAATTCAAATTAAACTCAGAATTAAAATATATTGATATTAATAGAAAATAAAACAGTCCCCGGCAGCGGCGCCAAAAACTTGTTGTGAAATTATTGCAAGCGCACAATTCGTACAAGTAATATAGAAATAAGTAGAGTGTCGTTCCCACGAAGACTGTAATTTCCTATTAACTACCAATTATGATTAATTTAGAAGTTTATTTGAACAGTTAATTAAGAAGATTGATTGATTCAAGAAAGCTAAAACAATTATGAAAAATAACAATTTAATTAACGATAGAAAATTAAGATGATGAGACACTAGAGCATCCGATTTCACCATAACCAATTCTACTTAATTCTTATAGCCAATTAACCCTAATTACTATCCCTGTTGACAGTTGGTTTCTCCTAATTCATTCGATATCCCCTCTCGGGCTCAACCAAAAGTATTCTCAATTAACAACCCATTCTCTCTCGAGCAACGGATTTAGAAAACCAAGAACCCATTAAGTTCTATGAGAACCTACAAGAAAACTGCATGAGTCATGTTAGTCCCTCTCGGGCACTCATTCAAGTCATGGTATTTGTTACAAGAAGCAAACACCAAACATCTCCTCTCGGTCTCCGCTTGGATCATCAATTAAATATTAGCTAGATATTTAAATCATTAAGAACAGTAACAAATACTCAACATGGGATAATAATAAGGAATTAATATAACTATAAAAATTGAGTATTCATGGTTAGGCTACATCGTAGCCCTAGCAAGGGAAATTAGTTCATGACAGAAGAAAATATAAACAAGAGAATTATTGTCATAAAACCAATTTGGCCGATGGACTTGATCTTCAGAATCTTCACAGGAACACCTTCAAAAGCTCCTCAAATAATGCAGCAGCAAATTCTTGGCTTCCTCTGATATTTCTCTGGTTGTATGAAAGTTGGTGGAAAAATATGGTAGATGATGGTGGAAAAAGGTGATACCATGAAGAGATCCTATGGTGACCTTATATAGTATAAAACAACTAAACCCTACTGCAAAAAGGTCTAGAAAAACTCTCCTAAAGCAAAACAAAATCTCAAACAATTAAGGAAACAAACTAGGAAAGAATCCTTATTTGACTTGGAAACACGTCAGCCAACTTGCACGCACGTTTTGGGGTTGTTCCACTTCCTAGAAAATTCTGGAAAAATATGAGAAACGTAGCTTTATCTCTAAGCTTTCCAAGCATATATTACACACCACTAGGAAAAATCGGAAAGATATTCAAATCTTCACTCTTCCACAGCAGTGCAGTTCTGACGGGATTTCAACTTAGGCTGTCTTGACTTGCAGGTCTGGAGCATTTGGCTTGGTAGAAAATTATGAAACTTTGATACAATGATCTTCAATGTCTTAGCTTTCTTCTACAATTGGTCTTGCACTAAAATGCATTCGAAAAGTTGATTTTCAGTTGAAATCCTTCCAAGAGCGCAGAATAGCTGAAAATAAGGAAAGTAAAGTAATAATACTCTTTTTAATTAACTTTCCCCACAAAACCTACATATAAAAGGTGTAAAAATATAGGAAATAATACACTTATCATAGTTCTTTCCCTAAAACCCTTTACTTTAAGTCACAACTCACCGAACAATATCTTTAATTTATCTCCCTAATAATCACATAATCTCCCTATACGCTGGAACATCCAACGCCACGTATGGGGTCTTTCAACACACCGGAAAATCCAACGCCACGTGTGACCTCTCATCTTATATCACATAATCTTCCCATACGCCGGAACATCCAACCCCACATATGGGGTCTGTCAACACTCTGAAAAATCCAACGCTATGTGTGACCTCTCATCTCATATCAGATAATCTTCCCACATGCCGGAACATCCAACCCCACGTATGGGGTCTGTCAACACGCCAGAAAATCCAACGCCACGTGTGACCTCTCATCCCATATTACATAATCTCCCCATACGCCGGAAAATCCAACGCCACGTGTGACCTCCCATCTCATGTTACATAATCTCCCCATACGCCAGAACATCCAACACCACGTATGGGGTCTGTCTCAACACTGGAAAATCCTACGCCACGTGAGACCTCACAATCACAGGATGGTACTTACAGTGTAATCAAACATCTTTATATCTTTGTAATATATTTATATATTAATTTTCAATATTGCATAAACCTCAACCATAATATAGCATCCGATAATCACCTAATTAAAAATAATAAATTAATATCCTAATCCCACATAAACAACATAATTCAACTAAAAATCAAGACCGGTCTCTACGATAATTTTAATCTTTCTTTGAAGGTAAAACTACCCTGGAAAACTCATGGTCAACCAAGGGTCAAACTACCTCAAACTTGGTCAAAAGGGCCCACGGGGCCCACGACCTCCAAATTCCAATCCGAAAGTTCCTATGTGTTCTACAAGGCTTAGGACACACGTCCTGCAAGTTTATTCCAGATCGGACAGTCGGATCGCTCACGATCGCACGATCGGATGGCTACTATAACCCTAGCCTTAGGGTTGGCATTTCCAGAGTATCCGGGACTCCGTTTTACTATCCGTCAAATCTTACACTATCCTAAGGATGTCTAGATCATCATAGTTTAACTTCAAGACAATCCAACGGTTCAAACCTATTGAACCCGGATAACGCACAATAGGCGAAATTCGTTCGATATTCAAACAGTATCCAAATTGAAATCCAAGCACACCTACGCGTTCGTGAGGACTAGGAGATCACCTCGGGACATCAGGCCCCTTTTCTAGAGTGCCCACGCGCCCGCCGCGTGGGTGTCGCGATAACCCATCGCCGGAAAAACCCAAAATCACGGCTCAAGACTCCTACCCTAGGTGTAACACCCTAATTAGAGTCACTTTTGTTCTTGGGCATACCCCAAAAACTGACCGGAAGTGGCCGAAATCTCATCCCAAAATTCGGTCGAAATCCAATTTGAAAATCAGACAACCTATGCTAAAAATTGATGCAATCCTATCCAACCATCAGCTAGATCATGAAGAAATGATGAATTTCGATACCTTGATCGCCAAAAATGGCGGCCGGAAGAGAGAGATCAAAGTCGGCGAAGTTTCGAGCGAAAATCGGGTGTTTCTCTTTATTTTCAGCGAAATCACTGCGGCTAGCGGCAGGGCCTGGTTGGGGTTAGAAGAGGATGGCGGCCCGATCATTTTGGTACCAGCCCCGTCAACTTTCGTGGTCGGATGAGAGAACGGCCGGCCAAAAGGTGGCGGCTGTGTTGCCGTCGAGAGAGAGAGAGAGAGAGGCGCGGAGAGAGAGAGAGAGAGAGAGAGAGAGAGAATCAGATTTTTATCAAACCCTTTTTGCCAAAATCACGGTTATGCCACTGAGGGTATTTTGATCATATCTCTCTCGTTACAACTCCGATTCGACTCACTACGTGTCTACGAACTCATCTCGCTGTGCTCTACGCAACGGTATAGTCAAAATTCCCAAATTTCTTACCAATCAAAAAGTCAACTTTAAAACCAATAAAATATTCTAGGGGCAAAATGGTTTTTTATCTGAATAAATTAATATTTACCAATTTATTTAGGACCGGGTCGTTACAATTGTAGTAGTGTGTGGTTGAGAAACCTCATCCTCACTAGTTTAGACTATTGCTTGTATTTTTTTAAAAATAAAATAAAATATAAATGATACACAGTGCATGGCTCAATTCAGATTTACTGTTCACGTCCAATTACACAAAATAATTATCTACCAAACTTATTTTATGCTCGTGTCATGCCAATGTAATGGGGCCTAATGGGTGTCATTATGCGTTAGCTTTAGAACATGATGTAAATGTTACAGGAAAGCTAAAGTGCATGAATTACATTAAACACACGTCTTAACACTGTTGCGGAATTATCATTTCCTTGTTGTTTTGTTGATGTCACATGTTGGGTGTGCATGCCTTCTAATTGGTTCTTCTTTCCCAGTCATTGTCGTCAATGTGTTTGTCCTCAATTGGCACGAATCAACATCAATCGATTTTTCTAAGAGCAACTTTAAGGGAGTGGGAAAAGGAGCAGCCACATAAGCATTTTTCCTATTCTCTCCGGATAGGTTATATAACCATTATTTTGTACATTTTTATTATCTTTATCTTAGATTCTTGCTATGTTCTTGAGTGAGTTTAGTCCATTTTTACTTAGTTTTATATTTTACTAGGTTTGAAGAGTAAAGATGGAAAAGCAAGCAAAAGGAGCAATTTTGGGATTGAAATATAATGTGCTGTGCAGAACAGTCAACTTGACAGAATATACTGTACTTCCTCAGAGCGAACCAGATGTTGAGCCTTATATCGTTGAAAATATACGGATGTTAGCTTTCTGTGGAATTTTACGGTTCGTGATTTGAACTTGTGTGGAGAGAGTTGTGGCCGTTTTAGTACAGACAGTTCGGGCAGAATGTGAACTGCGGGTTTTGCAAAATAATCCCTTTGAAGTCCAATCCTTGGAGTTTAATTTGTGTCATTTACATTTGGGAAGTGTCTACAAGGATGTGGAGTTATTTTCTGAAGTCTGATCCTATATTTAGTACGATTTTGGATGCCAACTCATCAAAGACAATTGAAGCCAAACTAGGAAAACATAGTTACCAAGTCAAAAGAGGATTTGTTCCTTATTTAAAGAAGACTAGAAAATAGGGTTCTTTTATGCTGGAATTTGAAGGAGAGTCAAAGAGTCGCTGCCATCGTCAAGTTCTCAAGCATCATACCAATCCATAAGTTTTATTTTATGTTTTCTAGTTTTTCAATTATGTTTTCTTTGAACATGATCAGTAACTAAATTATTCTCTAGGGCGAGGATGACGCCCGAGCATGGATAGTTATGATTTTTAATGCCATTTAATGGATTCTAAGTTTCTTTTAGATGAATGTTTAATCACTATTTTAATTGTTGCTATTTGTTTAAGTTCTTTGATTGATCACCTTAGGGCTTTGCATCTAGTAAATTGGAAGATGAATTTGAGGCAGAACTCGCAATATAATTCAATTAGCTTCTTGTGATTAAGTGTGGTGAATTACATTATTGCTTGAAGAAGAATAATGGTTTGCTTGGTTCCCTTGTTTTCTAGAACGTAATGAATTCAACTTGTTAAATTTATGTCTTAACCAGGATAGGTTGCAGGATTGGGTATATGATCTTTGTCTGAACTATAAAAGAATCTTACACTTAAGGAAAACTATGGTCTGAGTGCCTGAAAAGGACTTAGATACGAGAATTATCATCTAAAGAATCGAAAGAATCTGTTCAATGCATTGAAATCTAACTTGGATTGCTTATGGTTGATTCCGAAACCCTAGACCTTATCATCATCCTTTTTCAACCTTTAAAAGTCAACGTTTTAATTCTTAATTGCCTTGATTAATTTATTGTTTGTTTCATAAACCTTCACAACAACAATCTCTACAAATTTACTTGTGTGTCAGTTAGATTTAATTTAGGTATTCGAGTATTAGATTAATTTGGAATCCTCGTGGGAACGATACTTGGACTTGTCAAACGCTATACTACATCAATCTTGTGCACTTGCAAGGACAGACCAATAGGCAATGCTGTAACCTAGGTTATTATATGGTACAATTTTCCCCATTTTATTTGCGTATACTTCCTTGAAGATGCTCTTATATATGTCACAAGTTTTTTAGCTCCAAATCTTCAAACTCAAACCCAATTGAAGAACAACTATACCCAGCCATGGAGTTTTTTAACTTCTCATGCTCATCTGATCTTTTGATATCTCTTGTGGCAGCTGCCTTTTCACTCTTTCTTTACTCTCTCTTCATGAAATCAAGAGGGGAAAGAAAATCACCACCAAAAGCTGGGGGTGCATGGCCTATAATCGGCCACCTCCACTTACTAGGAGGTTCAAAACCACCCCATTTAGTTTTGGGTAAAATGGCTGAGAGGTATGGGCCAATCTTCACGGTAAATATAGGAGTGCACAAAGCTCTGATTGTAAGCAGCTCAGAAATAGCAAAAGAGTGTTTTACTATCAACGACAAAGTTGCTCTGATTGTAGTGCTTGTGTATAGCGTTCTGATTTGTTATATATACAGTTCTCTTTTATTGAAGGATTCCTCAAATAATTTTATTTGAGGGATGCCATTTAGGGTACCCTACAATTTTTTTTTCCAATGATCCAAATCATCTATTTTTTAGGTCTTCATTCATAGATCATCATCTCAAAAAATTAGAAACATTGGAAACTGTTTCAACATCCAATTGTGTCCTACAAAATCAATGAACACGGTGGTGCTTCAAGAAATTACTAAAATTTCAATAACTCAATTGAGTGGTCAAATGATATCGGATTCAAGTGATTTTTTGTAGAGATGATCTTTGAATGTGTATCTACAAAATAGACGGTTTGGATTAGTAAAATACAATCCAGAGTGGGCCCTATAAGGGTTGTCCCTCAAATAAGCTTTTTGATGATCCCTTAATAGAAGCTCTCTGTGTACACTACTACAAAAAACACTTTGCGCGACGAAATAAGTTTGTTATGCAAAGTACAATTTAATCGCACAAAATCTGTGTGACGAAATTTTGGTCATAAAACCTCTGTGTGAAAATTTTGGTCGCGCATAAGCTCGTGAAGATAGGGTTTGCGCGACGAAAAATTGTTATACCCCAAATCCAACCCAAAGTCCAATCCTCACCTTATACTCAACCCCAAACCCCGCACAAACTTAAAACTAACTCCAAAAACACATTAATGAAAAAAAAAATTAAAATTTGGAGAGAACATACCTTTTCGCAAGATTGAGTGTGAATGAGAATGAAAGGGAGAAATGAGTGTGAGAGAATTAGAGAAGATAGTTAGAGAGAGAGAGAGAGAGAGAGAGAGATGAGAGAGTGAGTGAGAGTGAGAGATAGTATAAATAAAATCTTGTTGAGACAGCCGGTTAAAATATTTACACTAGTGGATACCACAAAATCTTATGTTATATTTAACGAAAGTATAAATAAACTCTAAATTGTTAGTGGATATATTGTTTTGATGGCATACGCATTCTATGAAACTAGTTTCAACGATCCAACCGTCAAACTTGTTTGTTTGTACTTCAAGATCATATACACCAAAAATCGGAAAAAATAAACATTCAGAGATCAAGTAATGGGACAAATCTTTTCGACAGTCATAAATGAAAAATAACGATTTAACGGTTATTTCAATTTCGATTCTGATGAATTTTTACAGCTACACTCCTTGACCCTATATGAATACAATGAACTAATTCGATCGTCAATTTAAACTACATATTTTCTAACAAAAACCCAATCCGAACTACAATAAATAAAAAACAAAAATAAATTGGTTTAGGCAACGAAATATTTGGATTACGTCATGCAAAGATTTTAAAAAATATTTTTTTATTTTTTTTATTTTTGTAAAGACTTTGCGTGACAAAACACACTTCGTCACTCAAGACTTTGTGCAATGAAGTTTAGTGTTTCGTCGCGCAAAGTCACTTTGAGCGATGATGTTTTGTCGTTGCGCAAACTTTTTCACGCAAAGTGACGTTGTGCGACGATGAGACTTTGAGCGACGAAGTTTTGAGTTTCATCGCGCAAAATTTGGTCACGCAAGGGTTTTTTTTACTAGTGGTATAAATATATATATATCAAAATTTATTGTGGAATAATAGGGAGAGTTTGGGTGGCATTACCAAATAGAGAGACTTTCCACTTCCCCAGATGAAATCCACAGTGCCTTCAATAGAGCAATCCTTGAAAAAATGATTGCCCATGTCATCACAAAGTGTGTCCTGGAAACCAATCAGCCTGCAATTGTACAAGGCTGACTTGTTCCCCGACACCCTCAATGCCACTGTCTGCGCTCCCACCCTTTTCCCGTATGGCCTTGGCGAAGAGTTCTTCACAAACACAAATTACAATAAGGAAACAAAGTTTTTAAAAGAATGTTGATAAAAGATTATTGCGCATGATGATAATATCACGTAACATGAAATACTTCTTGTTGACATGATACATTTACGCACCTTAATAATAAGGTTAGTTGCTACGAAGTAGTCGGATTCAACAATCACTGTGGCACTGTTCACAGTTCCATACTTTTGGGCTGTGCCAGCAAAGGTCAAAGTTGGCATATTTTTTGGAGAACCATAAAATATAACAAATGGTTTATTCCGCGGAATTGTGATTTTCTCATTGTACTCTCCCTCTCTAATGTACACAATGAAACTTTTGGTGTTGTCGGCAAGAATCCTATTAACGCCATCAGTGATGGTCTTGGAATTAGATAAACCCTTGAACCTCTTCCAATCGTGAACCACAGCTGTCAGATCAGCCACCTTAGCACCTATAGTCCGGCAGCAATTGGCATGGATGGCTGTGACAGCTTTGAACCCTGCTAACTTCATAGAAGCCACTGAAGTAAAGGGTGTCCAACATCTTCATCCTCTTTCAATCTGGTGGAGTAGTTTTCCAGGCGTACCATTTGTCGAATAAGGAGACTGTTCTGCTGTTGGATTCACCATGTAGAAGTTTGTGCTGATGGGGTTTTCTTCAGTACCATTTGCCGCCATTGAAGCTGAAAAATGTATTGCTTTCTTAATTTTCTCTACATGTACTTATACTGTGTTTATACAAATATATAAGAGTAACGTTTAGTTGCCATACTGAGCATCGTGCATACAGATTCAACAAAATCATTTTACGAACTCACAGTCTGGCAATAGAAAATTTTACTTGATTAATGGCATCTTTTATGAGAAATGTAGATATGGTTATGTAATATATTATTTATCACATTTTTCTTGGGTTGAAGTTAAATTGGTTTTACAATAGTTTGATATGTTATGTTGTTGGACAATTGATCAATTGATGGAGACCGACGACCTCATATATAATATGTTGAATATGGGAGTTCTCCTCCGCATGATGTTTATAAAATCCGAGACATACAGTTTCTCAGCCACAAAATCTCATACATGTATATTTGATCCATAACAAATCGATAAATTACAATTTATTCTGTTACCACCAAAACATTGGCAACAAACAAGCTTTTCCATCCCAAAATTTTCAGAATTGAACTTTAATTACTAAATTGTGGAACCCATTAAGAAAATTATACCCAATATCTACACTTTGGGATTTGGAGGAGGAAGCAGCCATTTGGAACCCTGAATATAGCCAAGGCTTAGGAAAGGTTTGATTTGTTCGTCTGTTAGACGTTTAGTGTATTTTACTCTCCCAGCCGCACTTGAACCTGGACCCGAACACTTGTATTCTCCATAGAACACAGTGCTACAATATTGCCACATACACAAAAAAAGAAAAAGAAATTATTGATAAGTATTAATTAACTCTCAAAACCAATCAATTATATGAAACTGTTTAATTAGTGTATATAAATTTGCTTACTTGTCACGTTCTGGGCGGTTATCGTTGCTCCAGCCGGCGGGGTTGATGACCTCGGACATGCTGGTGTAGGCAAAGACCACCATGGGACTGATCCTCCAAGCCCTGCCCAAATATGTGCCATTTCCAGTCCCAGTTATCTTGCAGTGGACAAATGAGTATCCAGTATCATCTGAAGCTGAGTCCCTTGCTTGTGCTGTTATCACTGTTAATCCATTATCCCCCACCACATGTAACTCATTGTTCTGCACCCATTAATTAATTAACCATCAAAACCATGACATAATATAGACCATCAACAAGCTCAATTATACAGATGAGTTAATCGTACATATAACGTTTCTCTTACAACATGTACATGAAATTCACTATTATATGACGAGACTCGCATATAGAGTTCCTCAATAGATTTTCCTTTCATTGAGGAATTATAAGGAGAGTTTGGGTGACATTACCAAATAGAGAGACTTTCCACTTCCCCAGATGAAATCCACAGTGCCTTCAATAAAGCAGTCCTTGAAAAAATGATTGCCCTTGTCATCACAAAGGGTGTCCTGGAAACCAATAAGCTTGCAATTGTACAAGGCTGACTTGTTCCCCGACACCCTCAATGCCACTGCCTGCGCTCCCACTGCTTTCCCATCTGGCCTTGGTGAAGAGTTCTTCACAACCACAAATCAACGCAAATTTTAATCCCCACACAAAAATAATAAAAGAATGTCGACAAATATTTATTCTGTGATGATAATATCATGTGACATGTTGATTTGATAAATTTAAATACCTTAAAAATAACATTAGCTGCCATGAAGTAGTCAGATTCAGCAATCACTGTGGCACTGTTCACAGTTCCATACTTTTGGGCTGTGCCAACAAAGGTCAAAGTTGGCATTTTGGTTGGAGAGCCAAAAAATGTAACAAATGGTTTATTTCGTGGAATTGTGATTTTCTCTTCATACTCTCCCTCTCCAATGTACACAATGACACGTTTGGTGTTGTCGGCCGGAATGCTATTAATGGCGTCAGTAATAGTCTTGAATTGTCCACTTCCATCTTTCATGACCTTGATGACGGTTTGACCAGCCTCAGCCGTTGCAAGGCGGGTCGAGCGTGCCCTGCCGTTCTGTGTACGGCTTCACGTTGTTATTGAACCACGTGTTGACTTGGGGTTGGTCGGCTGGTACCGGTGTATCATCATCCGCCATGGCTATGGTGGCAGTGAGGAGAATTAATGTCATGGTTAGAGCTGCATCAACGCCCATGCATGTTGTTTTTCCGGCCATTATTTTCATTATTTTTTTTTTTGGATTTTTGGTTTTGAGGTTTTGTATGTTTTTGGGTGCTATTGATTAGAATGGTAGAAGGATTTGATTTTATAGTCCACTATGCAAGAGCTATTGAGGCACATATTTAGAGGGATTCATCCAAAATTGGTGAAACTTGGAGAGCTTCTCGCACATTTTGGTTTCCAATTAGTGGCTAATGTTCATTGGGATTTCAGATCCACACTTTGAATTAGCTAATTTGGGAAGGAAGAGGACATAATTAAGAGAGTTTTACTTAACCATCTGCAAGGAAGACGACTCGCTTTTTTTTTTTTTTAAGGTTTGTAATGAAACGACGTTGTTTTGATTGCAGTGTTTTAAAAATAATCTTATAGTGAAACGACGTTGTTTCACTTGGAGAGTGTTGAAAAAATAAAAAACGTAAGTTTCAGTTTTTTTTTTTACCTTACCTTTATTGTAATAAACTTAACGCAAGAATTAATATCTTTCTTTCTTTTTTCCTAACTCCAACCGGCTGTAGCTTTTGTACTTACCTTTTTTCTTTTTCTTTTTTTCTTTCGCTAAATTAATATATTAACACATGGACTATATATATATTGTATAGTACGTGTACAACCCTAATTTCTACCCTTACTAGATAACTCCATCAATTTCAAGAATTCTCTTCATCTTTCAACTGCAAGTAAGTCTTTTTTTCTTTTTTCTTTTTGACGTACATGCATCATACTTGTATAATTTGACTGTAATAAACTGTAATTTGAAGTTTCGTATAATTTTTTCAATATTTTTTTTTAAAATATACTAGTTATCTTATTCGTTTATGTGATATAGTAGAAATTTGACGTACATGCATCATACTTGTATCTTAGAAATATTAATGGTATTGTTTTATAGATATGAATCGAAAAGATCATGCGTGGAAGTATGCAAAAGAAATAGAGGGGGGAAAATACTTGAGATGCGCATTTTGTGATCAAAGATGCAGTTGAGGAATTTCTAGACTTAAGCATCATTTAGTTCAAACTCGTCATGGTTTGCAACCATGTAAGAAAGTTCCTAAGCATGTGAAAAAAGAGTGTGCCGCAACTTTGAAAAATCTTCAGCTTGAAAAAAGAAAGAAAAATGAAATGCTTAGAGAGATTGGGAATGGTCCAGGAGGAGGGGCTCTGAGTGTAGAAACTTCATTGGATGAGTAATATGGAATCCCTGGTACTATGAGTGCTGCAGTTGATAAGCCACAACTTCATCAACCAAATCAAAGGACCAATGGATAGATTTGTCACTTTAGAAGCTCGGCAAAGTACATTAAATTCAGCATACAAACAAGAAGGAAGAAAGGAAGTTTGTCGAAAGATTGGTCGTTTTTTCTTCTCTAGAGCACTCCCATTTAATATTGTAAATTATCCATTTTGGCTACCTATGGTGGAAGGGATTGCCGCATATAGTGTAGGATTTAAGCCTCCATCAATGCATGAGCTGAGGACTTGGATCCTTAAGGAAGAAGTTGGCTACATTAATACGATGATAGAAGAACATAAGAAAGCTTGGGCAGAGTATGGATGTACTATTATGTCTGATGGTTGGACTGATGGTAAAAATAGAGTACTAATAAACTTTCTTGTGAATAGCCCAGCAGGTATTTGGTTTTTGAAATCTATTGATGCATCTGATTCTATAAAAAAATGGAACGTTATCGTTCAAATATTTAGATGATATTGTCAAAGAAGTTGGAGAGGAGCATGTCATTCAAGTAATAACAGATAATGCTTCCAATTACAAAATGCTGGAGTGAAACTTATGGAGAAGAGGGAGAATTTATGGTGGACTCCATGTGATGCCCACTGCATTGATTTGATGTTATAAGATTTTAGCAAAATGAAAGTTTTTGAAGATACAATTAGACTAGCCAAGAAAGTAGTGAAGTTTATTTATGGGCATACATGGGTTCTTGCTTTGATGAGATCTTTCACGAAAAACAAAGAGATAATTCGCCCTGCATTCACACGGTTTGCCACTTCTTATCTTACTCTTCAAAGCATCTATAAGCAAAAGCAACCTCTTCAGGCAATGTTTTCTTCTAGAAAATGGCACAATGGACCATTTGTCCAACATAATGAAGGTATTAGGGCTCACTCAACTATACTATATGATGTTAATTTTTGGTCCTATGTTGCTTTTAGCATCAAAAGTGTTATTCCATTAGTATCGGTTTTGAGAAAAGTTGATTCAGAGGAGAGACCTGCTATGGGATTTATTTATGAGTTAATGGATGCTGCAAAAGAGAAGATTGCTTTTAATTGTGGAAAAGTTGAAAGAAAGTTTAAACCAATTTGGAGAAGAATGGGCCCATAACTTCATCAACCTTTACATGCTATTGGTTATTATTTGAACCCTCAATTGCGTTATGAAGAAACCTTTTCTAATGCTGATGAAGTAAGGAAGGGATTGGAAGATTGCATAATTAGGATGTTGTCTTTTGAGGATCGTATGGCTGTTGATATCCAATTGGACTTGTATGATGAGGCAAAAAGAGAGTTTGGAAGTCGTCTTGCTGTGAATTCAAGGAAACTACGAACTCCAGGTTATAATCTTTACTTTTTCATTTTCATTCGAGTATAATGAACACTTGAAATAAATGTTAAACTTAATTAGATGGATTTGTTTTGTTTTTTTTAGCAAATTGGTGGAGGCGTTTTGGAAGGGACACACCTGAGTTGACAAAGTTTGCTATTCGAGTCCTTAGCCTTACTTGTAATGCATCTGGGTGTGAGAGGAATTGGAGCACATTTGAGCAGGTAAAGTAATTCTGTTAATATATTGTTCAAATTTTGATACTTCTAAATCTAATTTTGTATGTTTATATTCATTTTAGATTCATACAAAGAAAAGAAATAGACTTGAACATCAAAAACTCAATGCTCTAGTATATGTGAAGTATAATACGACACTAAGAAATAGAAGTATTAGAAGGAGGTCAAAGATTGATCCAATATTGGTGAATGAAATTGAGTCAGATGATGAATGGATAGCTGAGGTTGAAAACCAATTCTACCAACTGATCTTACTTGGTTAATTCTCAAGAATTATATGATGTTGATGTCATCAGAAATATGCCCACTGAACCTTATGAAACTGATCTACATACTCAAGTGCCTATTTCTGTGGAGCCTATTGATGATCCTAGGACTCAAGAGTGAGGGAATATTCATGTTAGGACTCAAGAGCCTATTGTCCATTCTAGAACTCAAGATCCTATTATTGATGATGATCTTATTCTTGACAATGATGTTCTTCTTTCCTCGTTAGCTTCAAAAAAGAGAAAAGATGGTGAAACCTCAAGTAAGTATGGAAAGTAAATCATGGAGTGAAAGTTACAATTAGTGTTTAATTCATTACCACTAAATTTTATAATTTTAATTCATTGTTCATATGGATGAAGATGATGAGATAGATAAAGATTCTTCAACATTTGATAGTGGGAAAAATCCTTTTCATATTGATATAGTGGGAAAACGTCTCGCCTATGCGTCGCGCATTTGAAAACATTGATATTATGTTCTTAGCAATTGGTCGAGTAATCGTGACCAACAACCTCATATGTAATACGTTGAATCACATTTTATACTTGTAAGCTAGAAAACTTATCGTGAATATGAAACTATAGCCTCGCTCAAGCATTTCTTTGAGAAAGGGAGTTCTCCTTCACATCATGTTGATAAAATCTTGAGACATATACAGTTTCTCAGCCTCAAAATCGGCAGGATCATCTGCTTCGAGCTTGTGGCAGTGAAGGTGGAGAAACTTACAATGTTCGAAAGATGTTTGATCGACCACCAAAAGAAGAAGTTGAGAAATCAAGCCTCAAAGTTGAATGGTCCCAATCGAGCACTCTTCTTTTTCTTTTTCTTTTTTGGTTTGTGTGAAAATACTTGCCTTATTATGATTCTTGATTTCTATTGTTTACTAACACATAATGAATAAACAATTCTGGGAGCTTTAGAACATGATATAAATGTTACAGGAAAGCTAAAGTGCATGAAAGAAATGAAACACACATGGGTGTGCATGCCTTTTAATTGGTTCTTCTTTCCCAGTCATTGTCAATGTGTTTGTCCTCAATTGGCACGAATCAACGTCAATCGATTTTTCTAAGAGCAACTTTAAGGGAGTGGGTAAAGGAGCAGCCACATAAGCATTTTCCTATTGTCTCCGGATAGGCAATGCTGCAACCCAGGTTATTATATGGTACAATTTTGCCCATTTTATTTGTGTGTAGTTCCTTGAAAATGCGCTTATATATATCACAAGTTTTTCAGCTCCAAATCCTCAAACTCAAACCCAATTGAAGAACAACTATAACCAGCCATGGAGTTTTTTAACCTCTCATGCTCATCTGATCTTTTGATACCTCTTGTGGCAGCTGCCTTTTCACTCTTTCTTTACTCTCTCTTAATGAAATCAAGAGGGGAAAGAAAATCACCACCAAAAGCAGGGGGTGCGTGGCCTATAATCGGCCACCTCCACTTACTAGGAGGTTCAAAACCACCCCATTTAGTTTTGGGTAAAATGGCTGAGAGGTATGGGCCAATCTTCAGGGTAAATATAGGAGTGCATAAAGCTCTGATTGTAAGCAGCTCGGAAATAGCAAAAGAGTGTTTTACTACCAACGACAAAGTGTTTGCTAGTCGTCCGAAATTCATGGCGGCCGAAATCATGGCCTACAACTATGCCTTCCTCCCCTTCAGCCCTTACAGCCACTACTCTCGCCAAGTTCGCAAGATAGTTATGCTTGAGGTTCTCTCCAACAGCCGCCTTGAGATGCTCAAACACGTTCGAGAATCCGAAGTGAAGGCGTCAATGAAAGGAATATACGAGCGATGCGTGACCAACGGGAAGAGTAGTACCGGTTTGAACAAGGCGTTGGTGGAGATGAGGGAATGGTTTTTGGACATAAATGAAAACATTGTGTTTAGGATGATTGTAGGGAAACGATTTGGGGAAGCTACAAGCTCAAATTCCAAAGGCAGTAACTATTATTTAAAGAAGGAGACGTACATGGATTTTCTGAGATTGTCTGGGACTTTTGTGCTGTCCGATGCGATTCCCTGGTTGAGGTGGTTGGACTTGGGTGGCCATGAGAGGGCCATGAAGAAGGTAGCCAAGGAGCTTGATCTTGTGTTTAATGGATGGCTAGAAGAGCACAAGCAGAAGAGGAAGATTTCAGGCCAAGTGAAGGGTGATGATGATCAGCTTGATTTCATGGATGTGATGCTTTCCATTCTTGATGTTGATGGTGCTAATGAGATTACTACAGATTATGATGCTGATACTGTCAACAAAGCAACTTCCATGGTGTGCGCTTCTTTTCTTTTCTTTTCTTTTCTTTTATAATATTAAAAGATAATGTGACAGTGTTTCGTCTATTCAATTTTTGCTCCACTATGAACCTTTTCACTTGATTATAACAAAAAACGACATAACTGACATATCATTTGGTGAACAAAAAATTATGCATGTTATGCGTGTTGCAATGTGTTCTTTTCTTGCAGACTCTTATAGTAGCCGGCGTAGAGGCACCTGCGGTGCAGATGACATGGGCTCTGGCTTTACTTCTCAACAACCGCGAAGCTCTCAAGAAGGCTCAGGAAGAGCTATACCAAATCATTGGTAAAGACAGACAAGTGAAGGAATCAGACATCAAGAACTTGGTCTATCTCCAAGCCATTATCAAAGAATCAACGCGCTTATACCCCGCCGGACCATTATCCCTGCCTCACGAGTCGACTGAAGATTGCATGGTCGGTGACTATCATGTCCCGGCAGGCACGCGCCTCCTTGTCAACCTTTCAAAGCTTCTTCGAGACCCGAAGGTGTGGTCCGACCCAAATGAGTTTCGACCAGAGCGATTTCTCACAACCCACAAGAGCTTTGACGTTAAGGGTCATGATTTTGAGTTAATTCCATTTGGAAGTGGTAGAAGAATGTGTCCTGGAATGTCACTTGCCCTTAAGGTTATAGCATTAACACTTGCTTCTTTGCTTCACGGTTTTGAAATTGCAACTCCAACGGATGAGCCGGTCGACATGGGTGAGACGGTGGGACTGACCAACAATAAAGCTACCCCACTTGAAGTCCTTTTCACTCCACGCCTTCCTGCTCAACTATATGAGTAATAAACTCTATAAGGCAAATTGACATGTTTCTTGATAATTGGTTATTGTTGTCTTTGAATTTTAAATAAATGCCTTCTACTTTGTCAGAATTCCTTTACATCTACACACAAACTTGAGGGGTTGTTTCTATCAGCACCATACCTAACTAGTAAATATTTAATTTGTACCTAAGAAACACATGACCATGCTCTTTAAATTAATTCAAAGACATCCATTATTGAAGAATTTTTTAATTTTTTATATATAAGCGATAATCTATTTTAATCTAATCTAAACTACAAGGAGATGAATTTGAACTCGGGTGCAGAGTGGGGAGCACATACGCTCTAGCCAATTTGGTTAAGCCCATGTCTGCTTATTGAAGAAACCTTAGTCTCTTTCCTTTTATATATCTATTTTACAATCAATTTCAAGCATGTTTTTGAGAAACAGAAGTACAATCCTAGTTCCTGCATCATTATTACAATCTCTCATTAAGCTCACGGAATGATAGTAAACCTATTGAAGGAGATAATGATTCAAATCTTTTTGGAAGAACCTCCTCAAGTCTCTCTTTTGGAACTTAGTGATGGGGGGCCTTCTAAACGAATATAATCATACATGATTCCTTGAAAAGGACTTGTGCTTCTTGGTTGCGTCAAATAGATAATATTATCTCCCTCAATAATTCGAGAGCTAGGTATGTCGACATTGAAAAGCCAATATAGCCCATGAATTCCATGCCTTGCTATTGAATTGTCCTTACCTATCAACCCACTTGAGAAAAGAGGATGATATGCTTTTGGATCGTTTACCCGAACCTATATAAATAAATAAAACATATTTATTTCAATAATTATGTAAAATAATATAGCTAAAATATTCATATATGGGTGCATTAATTAATCAAGAAGGCTAGTAGTGGGTTTGGTGAGTAGTTTCATATTTATATACCTGCAATTCAGAGAGAGTTGCTGATGCAATTGCTAGTCTCAGCTTATAGGGACCACTCTGGTCTACAGTGTCAAGATTGAATTTGATTTGCCAAGTAGTTCCTTGATATTTATTATCATCTTTCTTCCTAAATATTAATTAATAGAAGAAACGAAAATGTAAGTAACAACATGCTGTAAATGGAGACAAGTCTGGATCAAGAAGAAACATTAATGGGGAAGAATGGCACCTGTTAACCTGAGCGAAGAACCAGTCTTTGCTATAGTCACTGACACCAACTGTGTAAACCAAGTCTTTATCAGGATATAACTCTGAGTATCTTTCCCACAATCCATACTGCCTAAACCTGCCAATTTAAGAAGAAAAAAATAATAAATATCTTATAAATTATACCTTATATTTGTAACTGTTTGTTGTAAGAAGTACTTCGTGCTGATAATATCCCAAATCGAAGGATTGAAGCCTAGCTTAAGAGTTAAAAGGATTTTTTTGTATCCATTACCAATTAGTTTTGGGTTGGATACTAACATTTTTAATATATATGGTATCAGAGCATGCTATCTATATGTTAAGCGCCCAACGACCCATATTTTCTCACTCACTCACTAAGAATTGCCCATATGTTATAGGTACAAAAGACCTCACACATGAGGTGGTGGATGCTCGCACTTTGGTCTCTGTAATAATTAAGTAAATCACAGTTTAGCACATGTGCATACAATCAAATTTGTTTTTTTTTTCTTTTAACTTAAGATCTGTTATTAACTCCATACATAATTAGATAAAATACAGCAAATAAGCATGCTAACCTGTCTGGATGGTCGACAAAGAGTTTGTTAATGTACTTTGGATTAGGGTCAGGAACATAAAACTCTGCAGCAGACCGATCAGGAATGCCTATTTCCCATAAAGTAGGGCCATTTCTAGGAGGCTCATACACAAGATCACCCATCTCAACCTCACAACCTGCATTTGTTTCCAACTAGTTTTGTATGTAAGATATAAATGTATTCATTCCACATTTCTTTGTGCATTGCTCATTTTTTTTCAATATTTTGGTGGATACGCAAACTGAAAATCAAAACGAAAACTATAGAAATTATCATTTAAAGAAGTTGGACCTGAGGTTATAGTGAGAACGACATCGTATTGATAATCTCCGATAAAACCAGGGACCGTTGCATTAAGATTATAATCGCCAGTGCATATGCCGCCGATGAGAAAGTAGCCATTCTCGTCTGCTGTCGTCCAGAATTGATAGTTCTAATAAGAAGTGAATAGAACATATAGGCCGAGTTATGACATTTCTCTCAGTTCTAATTGAAAATCTACTAACTAGCGTATACATATATAACACGTCAAACTGTTTCGCAAGAAGAAAATATTTCTATATAAACACGCAGGTATAAAAACTTAACACCAAGCACAATGCAACCGCAACAAAATAATTTCGTCCACCCACTTAAAAACGTTTCAGTCACCTTGCATTCTCTTTGCCACGATCCAACGTCTCCTTGCGGGGCTAACCCAACATATGCACCCTGGGCTGATATGTAGTCATCGCTGATATATCTAGATATTGACATCAAAATAACATTGATATACTTATAATTAGTTTGAAAATATAAAAGAAATAAAAGAACTCTATTCCCTCTAGAATTTGATAAATTTGTTTTACTAAAGTTCATATTGAACTTCTGTAATATTGAAAATAATAAATCTGTATAGTTTTCCGTATAAAAATAATTGAAAGCTTGCTCCGCCATTGTATACGCTTACCTGTCTCGAATAAGTAGTCTACCACTAACACTACCCCGTTGGTGTGACTTGGGAAAATCCTCAGATGCTGGGAAACTGTAGGGCCAGCATTGGACTTCCATCATCATCTGCAACAGAAGTAAAGTTAGATGCATACGTTTATGGTCACCATCTATGATAAAGTATACCTACATACTTTGCAAGAAATTAAATTAAAGAAAATGTGGTTATTAATTAGCAATCTGTCAAAAACCTGTGATTTAGCATCCTCCCATAACGAAAGCGGATCATCTCCTTCATATGCAGAATTAGCATACATAAAAACTGGCCCAAAAACTTTCTTCCATTGCTCACCCGCTGCAAATTTTGGCACCAAATCCTCTCCAGAATAATGAGCGCTTAGAAACATCTGATTGTATCATTCATGTTTGAACAATAGGTTAAAACTTCTGTATACTAAATTGATAGAATTAGAACATTTAATCCAAAAAATAAACTAGTAATGGATCAAGATTTTACTTTTTCAATGTGGGATAATATTACACGCTTCTTTGACAGAAAAGTCAATTTCAAGTTCATTTTTTGGAAAGCGCTTACTATGACTCGTAATATGAAATTTTTTTGATTTTCTTCTAGTAGAAACACTTGTAAAAATAGTGCTTATAAGTAGAAGAAAGCAGTCTCAAACGGGATTAGAAGTCAACTTACAGCAAGGGTGGTGGGGCCAACATGGGAGGTAAGGTTCTGTTTAAAGGGTCCACCAGATCGGAACTCATTGCTTGGTGTAATTTGCCAGAACCCTACTGGTGGCTCAGTGCATATCCACCCATGTACTTTATTATCCTTGTTGTCGCATGAGTATTGGTACTTGTCATCCACCTGATTAAGTAGCATCCAGGGCAATTAGTTAGATAAGATTGTTCTTATTATATGCAGAGATTCATATATGATTTCTTGATGAGAGAGGAAATATTAATTACTTCTCCTTTGAACTCTGGCTCCACAGGATTGACAAGAAGAACTGCCTCTGGGAAGGCTAGGGCTTGGCCTCTCGACGGTAAACGGTCATCAGGCAATGGCATGTTTCTTTGCCTATTGTCTGCCATGGCCATGTAGTGAAACCTACTTGTCCAAAAATCCACATACATCATGGGTTCCACCACATAAAAGACAGGTATCTAAAGCATTGTACCTGACTAAATTGTTCATATTTGCTTGAAGTATGCACAAAGTTTAATGAAAATTTTGTATGAGGATGTTCTTGATGCGTGATAGTATTGATATGTGGCATAACAATTCACTTTAAAATATATATATATATATTATTTGTATTTACTTTAGTTATATGTGATCTTTTAACTAAGTTGTTCTACCACTCAACACTGTCACGTGACAGAAATATCCCACACAATTTTTTTCTTTTCAAAATCCACAAATACGGTTTCTCGGCGTGTTTGACATCCCAAGACTCCTGTATGTGTTTTTTTTTTTTTTGTGTTTTTGAAAGCCAAAAAGATTTATAAGGTAGACGTTGGATTTATGAAGTGAAACTTACTATATTTTCAACCATATTTTCCAAATCACCCCAAGTAAAGTTTTAAGAAAGGGCAGGCTATCATGAAAGGTTTTTGTTTTTGGTTTTAAATTCTTCTCAATTTGAAGGGATTTGCGTACTTGTCTTTTCTGAGTTTGAACGCAATTCTGGTTTCTCCAAGCTCGAAACCAGGCCATTCCCTCAAGTGCTCGTAAATGGCGTAGGAGTAGAAGCCTGAGGAACCTCGAAGCATAATGAACCTATAATTTACTACTTGTGATTAATAATTAATCAACATATTATTTTCAAGTAATATTCAATTAGAGATATAAAGATACGTTGGCATTAATTTGAGCAAAGACCTTTTATCAATATTTAAGGGTACGAGCTTGCCCTGTTGGGAGGGATCCCAGGCTCTTGTGAAAGAGAGCTCAACTTGTTCTTCACTTTCCATTATAACCCTAAAACTTGTTCCTTTGATCCTGCATCAAAATTAATAGTGTGAAAACAAGAAACAATAAATAATAATAATTATTATATTATACTATGTTCCTTTGTCAGTGGGGTATAACTCATTTAGTTGAGGTTTTCCACCTCCACTCACGTGGGCTGCAGTTCTTCCAGGCACCCATGAATATTTATGTAAACTCCCCCTTCCCTAATCGCTTGTACTAAAAAAAACACTATAAAAAAAATTAAAAAATAGGGCAGCAATATTGGGACTTACACATCAAATATTCCTGTTGTTCCAGTAGTGGCTGAACTCCAAACAAGGTCCCAGTACCTACATGTTCCATTAATTCGAAATTAGCAATGAATCATTACAAAATAAATAAATAAATAAAAGATGTCAAATTTTTTTTCCTAAGTTGTAACTGATTTTGTCATGCTATACCCTCTGTTAATTTCCTCATTACGAATCTCCAGCAAGTTATCGATGCCATTGAATCGAATTCCAGTGACTATTCCGTCTGGGTTTGATAATGTCACTTGGACAATCCCATTATCCATCATCACCTGCATTTATAATAATATAAATTCTCATTAATTAATTAAACCACCCAACTAGTTAAAAATAAATAAATCATACATGCAGATTTTATCAAATTAATAAATATTATACATACATATATATATGTATATGTATATGTATGTATGTATGTATGTATGTATGTATGAACATTAATTGAATTTTTACATGGCGATCTTGAATGAGTAATTTCACCCCAATAGGTGGCATGATGAGGTTGCTAATTTCAGAACTCCAATTGAATTTCTGAAAGAAAAAACAAAAGAAACAATAATAATGTAGGGAGAAAAAAAAAAAAAAGAGAAGCAAGATTATCTAAGAGAGCTTGATGACTATTTTTGAGAGAAGCTTTGCATTCAATCATACCTCTCTGCAAGCTGCAAAGGCAAAATGTAAAGGCTTATTAGAATTGTATTCAGCATTATATACAAAGTGTTTGTTGGAGTAGAAAGAAAGCAATCCTTTTCTTCTTCTTTTTCCATTTTTCTCTTCTGTAATGTCGTTACTTAGTCGGCACATTGTTTTGTTTGTTAGGCGTGCAAGAGTCGTTATGCTTCGCAGGCCAGCCGCAAATATTATATATTTGTGTACTTTTCTTTTATACAAGCGATATTAAGGAATGAGGGGTTTTTTTACACACACTGTCAAGCTGACATGAGAACTCGAACTTGAGACTAGTCTGCAAGTTAAGGTTATTTGAGTACACTTGAGACACTTGATGTTTCCACTGGGCTAGACCTTGGCTATTATTTGAGTACTTTTTGGTGTTAAAAAATTTATAAGGTTAGGATTTTGGGATTAAAAGAAAAACTTCCAACATTTTTGAGCTTTTACATCTCATAAAATCTGGAGGTCTGAAATAAAGATGATGTGGTGGAGGTTGTTTTATCATCAAGTGTCTAACAAAGTGGAGTGTAATTGTCAACAGACCACTACATTAGAAAATTTCTGTATCCGCCACTGATACATCCATGGTTAAATTATTTGACATATTATAATATCAAATTGTTAATTTAGATTATCTGCATCATCACTTGCTTGCTATTGAACTTTTACATTCTGGCAACATTAAACTTCTGAACACAAAGCATATCTTGCTGATATATGGCAAATCATGACCTATGAGTTTTGCCATCCATGATCAAGCGGGGACCACTACAATTTATTTCTTGTTGATAAACCAAATCCAGCCAATCAAGTTGACAAATGGTGACCAAAATTAGAATTACTTGGCTGGATTGTCAATCCACAACAGAGCAACCAATAAAGCCTTCTTAGGCTAAAATGCAAGTCAAGCCGCATGTCCAGGTCCATGTCCACTTTGATTCTAACAACTACTTCGGGTTTTAAAGAACAAGTAAATTGATGTCTAAGTTATGGCAGTGGGCAATACATACAGATTATTGTATACGCCAAACAAAGTGGGCACTGCACATGTTTTTCAACTCTTTCTTCTCTCTCTACATTTCTCTCCTGTATTTCTTAAAAGAAAAACAGGAAGTAAAGACCAACAAATAATTTGGTTGTGAAACTAGTCTCCAAGTATTGGGATCTAGGGTCCATGAGAGAGAGAGAGAGAGAGAGAGAGAGAGAGAGAGAGAGAGAGAGATTTGATTGTATAACATAGCATTTATTTTCTTTTTCTACTATAAATACATATTAGATAGCATTTTCTTTTCTTTTCTTGTTCTACTATAAATACATATTAGATATAATAGGATTCAATTGTGTATATGTATATGTACATATACATTATTATATACAAACATATGAATTCCATACTAAGATGAACTCGAACCACAAGATGGGGGACCTTCAAATCGAATATAATCATACATGAGTCCTTGGAAAGGACTGGTGCACCTTGGTTGTTTGAAGAAGAAAGTATTAGTCCCGTCAACGAGCTGAGCGCCTGGTACATTCACGTTATACAGCCAGTAAATCCCATGAATTCCGTGTCTTGCAACCGAGTTATCCCTCCCTATCAATCCACTTGTAAACAGAGGTCGCCTCGAATTTGGATCGTTAATCCGAACCTCAAAAATGAAACGGATAAAGAAATTAGTATGATTTATAATCTACTAATGAATAGATCATTATCTTACCTGCAATTCAGCAAGAGTTGCAGATGCAATCGCCACCCGTAGTTTATAGGTGCTGTTCCGATCCACATTTCTTAGTTCAAACCGAATTTGCCATGTTGTTCCTTCATGTCCGTTCTCTTTTTGCCTACAGTACACAAGAACTTTAAGCAGCAGGTAATCAACAACACAGTACCATTGTCATTACATTACAATTTTCACAACAGCCATTATCCAAAAGAAGTGCACCTGGGAACCTGAGCAAAGAACCAATCTTTAGCATAATCACTAACACCAACAATGTACACCAAGTCCTCATGAGGATATAACTCAGCATATCTGTTCCACAGCCCATACTGTCTGAACCTGCAGAAGGATAAGATCAAGGTTTCACATCAAAAAATTAATACCAAACTCTTAATCATTAACATTGGTCCTTAATTTGGCTGGTGAATCATTTAGAAGTAGCAAAGCAACATTTAAGATGATACAAAACAAGTTTCTACATTTGCATGTTCAGAGAAGAGAATGCTAGTTTTGATCACACTATAATCAACGTTCTGAAATTGCAATAAGATAGCTAACCTGTCAGGATGATTAACAAACAATTTGTTAATATGATTTGGATCAGGATCAGGAACATAAAACTCTGCAGCAGAACGATCCGGAATGCCTATTTCCCACAATGTTGGCCCATCTCTTGGAGGTTCAAACACAAGATCACCACTTTCAATAAAAGAACCTGTATCACAAGTAATGAAACAAAATTTTGTATTAAAATTCCCCTTGTATCCCGCAAAAAATATTTATAAAACAACTGACTTCAGAACTCAGAAAGTCCCAGATGTTGAGAAAACACTACCTGAGGTTATGTTAATGACAGCATCATACCGATAATCTCCAATAAAACCAGGTACCCATGCATAAAGATTATATGTGCCAGTACGTATGTTGCTAATTGAAAAATAGCCACGGTCATCTGCCCTCGTCCAGAATTGATAGTCCTAAGAAATGTAATAACTATCCATAAGGGTGTGTTTAGACATAATTTATAGAATGCGTATTGTGTTTTGGTATATGATATATTAAGGTTCCTTACCATTCTGATTACTTCATATAGTAGTTTTTGGGTATTCCATAGAATAGATAACTTCAAAATTTTGCTGACACAAGATTATATGCACTACTATGGTGTCTTCCATTAAAAAAAAAAGCCCATGTTTAAACATGAGAGACAAAGATCGATTACAACACCTTTATCACAATGAATTGCTAATCTTGTTATGCTCATCAGAAACCATGAGTTCTGTTATTTCCAGTTAAGCCTTGAAAGCCAAGAAACAAAAATCCTGGAAAAGTAAATAAAACTTGACCTCTTGCAGGTTGAATAATCTATGGCTGGACACGAGGTTGACTGAAAAAGTCCAGATTATAATTAACACAAACACAAATGTAGGATAATTTCTGAGTGCTCTCTGACGTTTAATGATGGCAAGCTATAGTTATTGTTCATGTGATGCTAAAATTTCACACCATAGTAAACATAAAATGCTGGTGTTAGAATATCCTATTAGACAACTAACACAATTATCAATTGAAAAAATCAATTTTCTTTGATATAGAATATAACTTATCAGCAAGTGTTGTGAATCCCAAAATGGAAAGTCACCTTGCATTCTCTTTGCCATGATCCTACATCTCCTGGTGGGGCCAGACCAACATACGCACCATTTGCAGGTATGAGTTCTTCACAAATATACCTGGCATCGCAATTACAAATACTTTAAACATATGTACGCATAGTGGGGAAATTTTTTTAGTTAAAAGAAAGGTACCTGACAACAATAAGTTTTTTCTTTTTCTTTTTAGCAATGAGAAACATCAATTTGATACTTGGAAATTCATGCACTCATATCAATTAATTGCTTATTATCAACTTCTCTTTTCAAATACTTTCAGAAAATAAGTTAACATATATGAATATAAACTTATAACCCTTATATTTATATCACACACGTCATCCACATTCATACTGAGACAAAGAACTCGGATAATGGCAAACAGATTGCAAGAATTATCACAAAAAAGAAATAAGTAACTACACCCCCGCCTCCCCAAAAAAAAAAAAAAAAAAAACACAAACAGTACGCACAAGTTTATCTCCATACCAACCTGTCCAAAACAAGTAGTCTACCACTCACATTACCCCGTTGATCCGACTTTTGGAAATCCTCAGAAGCTGGGAAACTATATGGCCAGCTTTGTACTTCTGTCATCATCTGAACATCATTTTGCATCACCATTTTCTGATTATTGCTTGCTTTCCAAAATTGTCCATTTTTACAATGAAAGAAGAAACAGGTTTTTTTGTGTGTTTTGTTTACGACAAACCTGTATTTTAGCATCCTCCCATAGCCAAAATGGATCATCTTTAATTGCAGAAGAATTAAGATAGATAAAAACAGGGCCAAAAACCTTCTTCCATGGTTCACCACCTCTAAATTTTGGCACCAGATCTTGTCCCGCATAATGACCACTCAGAAACATCTGATGACACCAATAGAAGGGTCATAATCAGAGCTGACGTGACATATTTATACTAACATCTCTAATAAGCAGGCCACCGATAAATTTTCATAATGACTACTATTCTAAAAATAATCACATACAGCAAGAGTGGTAGGGCCGACATGTGAGGTTAGGTTCTGTTTGTGAGGTCCACCAGATCGGAATTCATCACTGGGCGTGATCTGCCAGAACCCAACTGGTGGATTGGTGCATATCCACCCATGAACCTTATTATCTTTGTTCTCACACGAGTATTGATACTTGTCATCCACCTGCAACTCAAGGATTTATGATAAAAGAATCAACATAACATAAACCTGCATATAACAAAAATATGACGAAAGGAAGGCACTCTACTCTCCTCCACAGACGTTAGAATAAAAATTTCATTTTGGTATGTGTAAGGCATTCAAAGTTCACTACTTTAATTTATGAAGGTCATGATCCACTAACTGGTGGCTTTCACCAAGAAAACCAATGATAAAAATAAAATACGTCAAAGAAAATCTTTGAAAAATTGGCTTAGGACCCCACCCCAAGCTCACACAAAAAGAAACTGTAAAATAATAACAGTGGGAAAGTTGTGACAAAATACCTCTCCAGCAAGCTCTTTCATCTTGGGATTTTCAAGTAGGACTGCTTCTGGGTAGGCCAGTGTTTGGCATCTTCCTGGTAACCGGTCATCAGGTAGGGGCATGTACCTTTGCCTGTTGTCTGATACAGCCATGTATTGGAACCTATCCACCCAAATTGTACATCGTTAATTCATATGCATGCTAAAATACTAAAGAGGATGAATACCATAATTATATCAGTAATTTGGGGAGAGAGAGAGAGAGAGAGAGAGAGAGACAGACAGACAGACAGACAGACAGACAGACAGACAGACAGACAGACAGACAGACAGACAGAGACAGAGACAGAGAAGAG
The DNA here is from genome assembly GCF_029339155.1 of Prunus mume. Taxonomy (NCBI): domain Eukaryota; kingdom Viridiplantae; phylum Streptophyta; class Magnoliopsida; order Rosales; family Rosaceae; genus Prunus; species Prunus mume. Next base: position 4,142,244 of record NC_142699.1, on the reverse strand, counting down.
ATTGAAAGAGATAAAAACAGAAGCTTAGGGAGAAGAAGTGGAACAAGATGGAGAAAAGAAATTAGGATAAACTCAAATAACCTTTTCTGTCTATGCACTACAAGTTTAAAATAGTAGTACAAAAAGGCCTCTTCATATAGGCAGTCTCAATTCAGACCAAAAAAAAAGTATAGGCAGTCTCGATAAATATACTGCAACAATAATTTATTCCTACAGATCATAATAAAGCAAACATAATTCCTAAATTTGCACCTACCCCAAATTGAATATAAAATTTATTCTTGCATGCAGCATCATGTCAATTAGTTTTCTAATAAACAGTTTCTACCAAACCACTAAGCATAATGGACAATAGTATCTAATAACATGAAAGCATAAGTATATTTTGTTTACTTGTCTTTTCTCAATTTGAAGGTTATTCTAGTTTCACCAATCTCGAAATCAGGCCAATCCTTCAAGTGCTCATAAATTGCATAGGAGTAGAAGCCCGAGGAAGCACGCAGCATTACAAACCTAAACAAAATAGGGTATCATTGCAAAAATAATAATCATAAGATTAAAGTCAGATTGAACAAGCCTGAATCCTAAAATATAATTGCAAATGGCTTAAACTCATAAAAGCAAAAACTTTATAAGAATTCAGCAGTGACCTTTTGTCTATGTTTAACGGAACATATTTCCCCTCAAGGGAGGGATCCCACATTCTTGTAAATGAGACCTCGACCTGCTCCTCATTGTCCACAATAACTCTAAAACTTGTACCTTTTATCCTGTATATAATTTACTTTGATCATATAACTTCAAAAGGTACTCTATTATTGTTAGAAAGAAAAGAGGGGAAATACATACACATCAAATATTCCCTTACTTCCTGGTGCACTCCAAACAAGGTCCCAATACCTACATAATCATTTTAAATCTAAATTAAATTCCTAATCTTCAAAGACAACAAAGGCCGAATGTAGTATGTTAAAGAGACAAAGAAGTCTGGCCAAAAAAAAAGAGACAAAGAAGAAGTGAGGAAGAAGAATAGAAGGAAGGCATGGAGGACAAACGGAATAGGGAGAAATAATAATAGGAAGTAGAAACAGCCACCATGTACCCTCTGTTAGTTTCCTTATTGAGAGGTTCAAGCACATTATCAATCCCGTTATATCGTATTCCAGTGACAATGCCATCCGGGTTTGATAAGGTAACTTGGAGTATGCCATTATCCATCACCACCTGCACATGGAATGAAATTGAAGCAAACACAGAAGCAGAACATTAACATACTGAAAAACATTCATTTTTCCTCAGAAAAAAAAAAAAAAAAAAATGAATTACCAAGATTACCCTTTGCTCACTTCAAGCATATCGTATTAGCAACTTTAGCCTAGAATAAGAAAAATGGATTAAGAAATCCAAAGGCTCAAAATTTACTCACATGGCCACCTTGAATATGCAGCCTCACCCCTGCAGTTGACATGGTGTTACACCCTTGTGGTCTACTGGAACTTGCTCACCGCAAAAAAAAAAACCCCAGATTTTGTGTTTCTGAAACACACAGAAGAGTTATCAGATAATCAAGAATTCTGTAACTCTGCTTCTCTCTTCTTATTATTCCCTCATAACACCATACAAGCATACAAGGTAGGTGGGTTACGTGGTTATGTTAAATACAAGAAATTTGTCAAAATCAGATCATGAAAAACATGAATCAAATTACAAATTTTACAGTAATTAACCAGACGCATCAGTTTATCAAATGGGATTCTTCCAAATAAACATAGATTATGTCAAGATCAGAACTTAAGAAATGAAGGCAACTGAAAACAATATTTTCATTTTCTTGCAATGTCTAATTAAAATCGATGATTACTCACAGGAGAGAGATGGGTTCCTCGTGGTTGTGAGATTACAAAGATGCCCCCGAATATGTCGTCGTCTTCTTCCCTCAATCGTCGCAGAGTACAATAACAGAGGCGACAGTGAGTGTGATACAGTGACGGTGATAATTTGATTACGAGGGATGAAGATCTCAGAATGTGTCCTTGTCATTTTTATGGCCAATATGGTAGTTGATACCAGCCGTTGTCGCGCTTCGGGAGATGGACACTTGGATTTAACTTTTAGTGTACTGGGCTTACCTACAAAAAGGGAGTGGCAAAATTTGCCGACATACTATTTGACCCAAAAATAAATTGCCAACATACCATTTCTACCTGAGCAAAATTGAGTTGACCCTGCAGAGAGCAGGTACCACAGTGGTGGACTATACCTTTTCCCTGCTTAACACCCAAGTTCGAAACCCAAGGAATTTCTTTCCTTTTAATATAACCAAAAAAAATAAAATAATTGAGTTGACCGTTACTTTTTTACACTAATATAGAGTGGTATAGTATCTCTACTTCATCCGCAATGAGAATATGCCACATGTCATTTTAGAAAAATTATTATTATTCTTTATTACAGTTGCACTTTATTTATATCAACTGAAATAAATAAATAAAATTTGAGTCAAAGGTAATATCATTTTATTGATGTATAGGTTGAAGTAAGTATAAAAACCGGTTTCTAACATAAGGGATTAGGCGAGTTCCTCTTACACTCAATGGGCATTTGGTCGTCAGTCTACCGAAATAGTCTACCTATCAACCGCAAGTGGGAGAAAGAACCTTGCCTCTGGCCACACACTAAAAAAAACAAAAAAAAACAAAAATTCCCCTAGGATTATGCCTATAAAAACTACCTGTTACAATCCTCAAAACAAGAGTTTTGTCAAAATCAAATCATGAAAAACATGAATGAAATTACAAACTTTTACAATAATTAACCAGACACATCAGTTTATCAAATGGGATTCTTCCAAATAAACATGGATTATATCAAGATCAGAACTTTAAGAAATGAAGGCAACTGAGAACAATTTTTTTTTTTTGTTGCAATGTCTCGTTCAAGTTGATGATTACTTACAAGAGAGAGATGGGTTCCTGATGGTTGTGAGATTCCGAAGTTGCCCTCGAATATGTCGTCGTCTTCTTCCCTCAATCATCATTGAGCAGAATAAGATAGGCGATAGTGATTAATCCATTCAGCCTTAGTGCATCAGTTCTGACTCCATTGTACTTCTTGAAATTATTGTTTGTTTCTTGGATGCCCAGGATATACCTGATCCTCCTCTCCTAACAAAAATACATATCCTGAAGTAGACTTTACATCATAACTATCTGTAATTCAATTGGCATCACTATACCCTTTTATTACACGAGGAAAACCTTTATAACATATTGAGTAATCCAAAGTTCTTCTCAAATACTTGAACACTCACCCTAAAGCATTCCAATGATCTCTACTTGGGTTATGTGTATATTTGCCCTAGTTTTATTTGCAATATACATCAAAGATCCAATCATTTGTGAATACTTAAGTTACGACACAGGCTCACCATTATTTTTCTTAAGCTCACACTGGGATCATAGGGTGTTGAAACCGAATTGCTAGTAAAATAGTTGAACTTCTTAAGCATTTTCTCAATTGAACTAGATTGATCCAAAGTAAAGCCAACTTGTGTTCTTTCTAACTTCATTCCCAAAATAATGCTTCATATCAAACTTCCTTGATAGATAGGACTTCACATCTTTCACAATTTTCAAATTTGTTCCAAATAATAATATATCATCAACGTAAAGACACAATATAACACAATCTCCATCACACACTTTATAGTAAACACACTTATCATACTCATTTATCTTTAAATCATATTCTAAAATGACTTTATCAAACTTTTCATGCCACTACTTAGGAACTTGCTTGAGTCCATATAATGATTTAACCAACTTACATACCTTATGCTCTTGGCCTTTCACAATAAATCCCTCAGGTCGCTCCATATAGATTTCTTCGTCTAAATCTCCATTCAAGAACGTTGTTTTAACATCCATTTGATGAACTACTAAGTTATGTATGGAGGCTAATGTTATAAGGGTCCAATAGTAGTGATCCTAGAGATAGGGGAGTAAGTGTCAAAATAATCAATTCCTTTCTTTTGAGTGAATCCCTTGGCTATTAATCCAGCCTTTATTTGTCTATGCTTCTATCTGGCTTCAATTTCTTCCTAAACACCCATTTACAACCAATTGGTGTAGTCCCATGTGGTAAATCTGTTAATTCCCAGTTCTACCTCACTATTTATCGCCTATTTCCAAAACGGAGCATCATTGAGATCATAGCTTCTCTATAAGTTGTAGGATCTCCCTGAACCAAGAATGTAAAAAAATCATCTCCAAAACTTTTTTCTACTACAAGTCTTATACTTCTTCTAGGTTCTGCTTAAGGCTCTGCTTCATTTACAACTAGGAGACTAGTACTAGTGGAGGCTTTATCGGAACCATTATTAGATCTATCTACTACTTGCTTCTGAATTCTAGTCTTGAAAGGAAATATGTCCTCAAATTAATTGCATCCCTTGACTCTAATATTGTGTTATTAAAAATTTCACTTATTTCAGAATTTATGACTAGAAACCTATTGGCACTACTATTATGAGCATAACCTAAGAAAACAGAATCCATAGTTTTTGGTGTCCTATCTTCTTGCAACTTTAGCCAAACACCCCCACACTTTCAAGACTTGAATATTAGGAGCTCTTTTCTTCCAAACTTCACATGAAGTAGTAGTGTTGTCTTTAACAATAACTCTATTTAATATGAAGCATGCAGTCAAAATTGCTTCCCCCCACAAATTGTCAGGTAATCCAGAACTCAATAACATTGCATTAACTATGTCCAATAAAGTCGTATTCTTCCTTACTACAAATTCATTAGATTGTAGAGAATAGGGTGCTGTCACTTGATGTATTATACCATGCTCTTCACAAAACACACTAAAATCATTAAGAGTATATTCACCACATCTATTAGACCTAAATCTCTTAGTTCTCCTTTCTAATTGACTTTCTACTTCAGTCTTGTAAACTTTGAATTTGTTAAATACTTCATCCTTGACCTTTATCAAATATATATAACAATACTTCGAACAATCATCTATAAATGTCACAAAATACTTATTTCTAGCTCTAGTGGGTGGCGGTATTTGAATCACAAACATCACTATGTATAAGCTCCACAAGTTGGGTATTCCTCTCAACAGACTTAAAAGGGTTTTTTAGGTTGTTCAGCTTGTACACAAATTTCACACTTGTGTTTGAGGTCTAAATCCATCATCTTTTTTATTTTCATCAAGTGTATGTGTCCCAACCTTCCATGCCAAACATTACTAGATTCCATATTGAAAATTTTAGGATGAATAACCTCTGATGTAACACCCCGACCCCAAATTTATTCAATGTTTAATTAATTTAAGTGGAATTGAAAAATTACCCGTGGGATAAGGGTATTTTGGTCATTTTCTTACCCGGAAGGAATTTGGGAATTCGGTTGTACCGTTGTAGAGCACGGTGAGATGAGTCCGTAGACACGTAGTGGGCTCGAATCGGAGTTGTAACGAGAGAGATATGGTCAAATGAAGCTCAGTGGCATAATCGTAAATATTTGGAAAATGGATTTTTGGTTAAAAGACGGAAATGCCCTCTGCTCTCTCTCTCTCCGCGTCTCCTTCTCCCTCCGCTTGTTCAAGGACAATGGAGGCCCATGTTTTGGCCGTCCGGGCCACCAAAGTCGACGGTACTAAAATGACCGGCCCTCTTCCTACCCCAATGGGTCTCACGGCCACCCAGAGCTACGGAAAACGAGGAGAAAGCGCCGTTTTGACAGAAACTTCGCCGCTTCGTTCTCCGTCGTCGCACCATTTTTGGCAATCAAGGTATGGAAATTCATCCCTTCGCATGATCTAGTGATGGTTGGGTAGGATTTCATAAATTTTGAGGCTAAGTAGCTCAATCTACGATTTGGAATTCGCCGGTTTTATGATCGCGATTCCGCCACTTCCGGTTTTTGGGGTATGTCCAAGAACAAAAGTGACTCCAAATTAGGTGTATTACCTAGGGTAGGAGTCTTGGCTCACGATTTGAGGATTTCCGATGCGATATCGCTTAGACACCCACGGCCGGGTGGCGGCGCGTGGGCGCTGTAGCTGAGGGGAATTTTTGTCCCATTGCAATCCTCTCGATGTCACGAGCGCGAGGTATGCTCGGATCTCATTTTGGATACCGCAGAGTTCCGAACTGATATCGATATCGCGCATTTTTCTGGTTCGCTAGGTTTGGACCGTTGGATGGTCCTGAAGTTATAATATGTTGATCTAGGTATTACGGATCGATAGGATTCGACGGATCGTGAATGGAGTCTCTGATACTCCAAAATGCCAACCCTAGGTTAGGGTTTTAGCGACCGCTCGATCGTGCGATCGTGAGCGATCCGACCGTCCGATCTGGACCAAACTTGCAGGACGTGTGTCCTAGAGCTTGTAGAACCTATAGGAACTTTCGGATCGAATTTGGAGGTCGTGGGCCCCGCGGGCCCGTTTGACCAAGTTTGGGTAGTTTGACCCTGGGTTGACCGCTAGACTTTCCTTGTAGTTCTACCATCCCAGGAGGGCTAGAATGACCTTAGTGACAGGTCTCGAGCGTTGTTGAGTGAAACGGAGACCGTGAGCTTAAGATATAAATTAGTGAAATTAAATGGGGGAGTTTACGGTATGCTTTATTTGTGGAGGTTTATATAAGTTTAGAAATTATATTTTATATATTTAAATTGTGTGGATGTTAAAAGTAAATAAAGCGATCGAATGTTAGCTTACAGTGCTATACGCACTACCCCACGTACCCCCATATTGTGATCATGTTGAGGGTGGTGAGAATGTAGCCAGCCTGGGCAGAGGTCGCACGCGCCTTTGGATTAGCCGTGTTGATGCACTCCCATACGTGGCGGTGCGTCCGACGATGAGGAGATATGGTGTGTGAGGGCCGTGAGAATGTAGCTGTGCCCAGCAGAGGTCGCACGCGCTTTGGATTAGCCGGCGCAGGATGCACCCATACGTGGCGGGCCCCGACGATGAGGGGAGATATGGTTGTGTAAGGGCCGGTGAGAATGTAGCTGTGCCCAGCAGGAGGTCGCACGCGCCTTTAGATTAGCCACAGTTGACTCCCATACGGGTCGGGCCCCGACGCATGAGGAGATATGGTTGTGTGAGGGTCGTGAGAATGGCTGCACTACAGTGAGGTCGCACGCATCTTTGGATTAACCGCGTGTTGATGCACTCTACACGTGGGTGCGGCCCCGACGTATGAGGAGATATGGTTGTGGAGGGTGGTGAGAATGTAGCCGTGCCCGGGCAGGAGGTCGCACGCGCCTTTGGATTAGCCGCGTGTTGACACCCATACGTGGCGCAAGGCGTCCCGACGTATGAGGGGAGATATGGTTGTGTGAGGGTCGTGAGAATGTAGCTGTGCCCAGGAGGTCGCACGCGCCTTTGGATTAGCCGGCGTGTTGACAGCCCCATACGAGGCCAAAAGGGCCCCGTCAGATGAAGGGTGATACCGTGATTGTGATGATGGGTTGTGATGGATAAATATTAGAATGTATGTAATTGTGTGGTGGTAATGGTTTATTTGATATTAGTAGCCGTGATAGATATGAAAGAGCTACGTGTGGCTTGATCCCTTAGTAGGGTACGAGGCACCAAGTTACTAGGTGCAGCCACATATTAGACCCCACTTAGGTGGTCTTATTGGTTTGGTTTGGACCTCGTTGTTGGTCCCAAAACTTGGTTGAATTGAGGCTTGTCCGGGACTAAGTGAGTGAAGGTGCGTGAGTAGATTTTGAAATTGTTATATGCATGTTTAATGCATTGTTATTTTAAAAGCATTGTGGGCGCTCATAGAAGCATTTGAAGGCGGAGGCCATTTATGTAAATTGCATGAGATTTTATTGTGCATGCACGGTTGGAAGTTATAAAATCGTTTTATGCAGGGAAATTTTGGGAAATGTTCAATTTATAGGGAGACTCACAAATTTCGCAGAAAGTCTCGTGCCCTTAGTCCTCTCTCGTAAACGAGGACATAGATTTAAGGAGTGAACCGGCTTGGGTGTGATGCCGGTCTCGCAGGTTCGCCTCTCGGGAAATTCGGACGGTCCTCGCTTTGGTATCAGAGCTTAGGTTCAACTTCTTGTGGACCCCGTGTAATAACCCAAACCTAAAATTAATATTTAATTATTAATTTATTTGAGAAAAAGACTAAAATACCCTTAGAATATTTTATTAATTTAAAAGTTGACTTTTTGACCGGGAAGGAATTTGGGGATTTTAGTTGTACCGTTGCGTAGAGCGCGACGAAACGAGTTCGTAGACATGTAACGGGCTCAAATCGGAGTTGTAACGAAGGAGTTACGATCAAAAGAAGTTCAGTGGCATAACCGTAAATATTTCAAACTTCAGTTTATATAAACCCAGAATTTCTGGGTTTCGGGAGCTCGACCAGCCAACTTCCCGGGGCGATTTCTCCCACCTCCGGTCACCGATTCAGGCAAGACCGGTCACGTTAGAACCACCACACTTTGCTCTTCCAGTCCCAGCCCATCTCAGTCTCGATCTGCCGTCGTGGTAGCCGGAAACCGCCACGAAACAGGGTGGTTTGGACAGTTTTTGACGGAATTTCGTGGAGCTCGTTCTCCCTCCTCCGGCCATCGTTTCAGACGAGTGAGGTATGGTTTTCTAGCTATTTTTCGTGCTCTAGCTGCTGGTTGGGTAGGATTTCAGAAATTTCCAGCGTAGATAGCTCGATTTACGAGCTAGGTTTCAGCCGGTTTTCGAGTCACTGTTCCGGCCATTTTCGGCCACTTTTTGGGGTTGGTCCAAGAACAAAAGTGGTTCCAAATAGGGTGTTTTACCTGGATAGGAGTCTTGAACCGAGATGTTGAGATTTTCCGGCATAGGCACCACGCGCTGCCAGCGCGTGTGGCGGCGCGTGGGCAGCAGGGTGGGACCACAGTCAGTCCTAGAGTGATCTCCTAGTCCTCACGAAGCGCATAGGATTTCGCGGATCTTAATTCGGATACCGTTTGAACCCCGAACGGATCTCGCCTAGTGTGCGATTTCCGGGTTCACTAGTTTTGCACCGTTGGATCGTAATAATTTTCAGGTATGTTGATCTAGGTAATTCCAGGATCGTATGGTGTTTGACGGATCGTAAACGGAGTCCTGATACTCAAAACGTCAACCCTAGAGTATGTTTTACTGATAATCAACCGCCATGCGCCGGTGAAAGAACTACGCGTGGCTTGATCCTCGAAAGACGTAGGCAGCCTACTACAGCGCGCAACACGAGATAGGGCCCCGAGTTTGTGTTATCGCCTGGGCATTTTGTTATTTACGACCCACAAAGCATTAGGTCGGGCACATACGTTTCGACCGATTCCAAAGTGGAATTTGGGTGAACGCTTCAATTGGTATCGAGCATTAGGTTAACTTCCTGAGACACTCGCATTACTTGTGCATCCGTATTTTCAGAATTGCTGGACAATTATTAGGTTGTTTTATTCCAATTGCTATTTCAATTGTTATTTTATTATGTTATTTTATTTTATTGCATTGGTGTGACGGAGAAAATAGATATCCAGAAGGATTTGAAAAATTTGTTAAGGTTTTCATTTGAGAAACTTGTTATACATGTTATTATATGCTTATATGTCGAGAACTGAGGTTTAGCAAGATCAGTATTTAATTATCTATATTTGTCCTTATGATTAATTGTGTTGTAAGGGTATAAATTTATTATTGGAATTATATGCTCAGCGAAGAGTAAGGTGGTTAACCAACTAGCTAAGTAGTTGATGCATATATTCAGGAGTTGAAAAGGAAGAAATTTAATTTTTGGTTTTCATCAGATTTTGGTATATATAAATATATGTATATATTTATGTATATATGAATATATTTTAAGTTCAGTTGAGAATCAGTTTATTGAAAGTTTATGTAAATAATGATTATGGTTTTCAAACCCACCATAGGATACCCCCCAGCTTGCCTTGAGATGTTATTTTGCCCCACGAGTTGGGGACGCTCAACCGTGTGGTGCCAGATGCTTATTTTGCCCCACGAGTTCGGGACGCTGACCGTGTAGTGCGATGCTCGGATTGAGAGGTGTCTCCGAGACCGCCAGCTATGCGATCAGCCGACTACGGTCCCCGAATCTCGCTAGCCCGATGCGGCTCGGGTTGACTTTGTGTCACCGAGACCGCCAGGGAATTGACTGCATCGTGAATTGACTGATCGATATGGGGTATGCCTAGGTGGAGAGGATTTCATTTGGGATGCTTTTAAACTAAATTAAGGATTTTATCCCGTTATCATTATTTTCTTTCAGCATCACAAGTACTATATGGAAATATATACATATACACATGGTTACTTACGAATTTTTTAATGAGTCCAATACAAGAGCTTGTCTATTTTGTTTTAATTAAGTTTGCTTTAATTTACCTTATTTTATTTTATTTAAGTTGCTGTTATTCATCTTTTTAATTATTAAATATAGTATTAAGCAGCTCAAGTATTTTTTAGCATATTTTGCCCCACGAGTCTTAGAGTTATCCAGACTGTGGAGCTGAATGCGGATCAAAGTTGACTGATGTCTCCCGAGTCCACCAGGATTACAGAACATGATGAGTTATACATTCAAGGTATTTTCAGCAAGAATTATTATTTGATAAGTCATGCATGAATAAGAATGCACAAGTTAGCATGTTGAATTGCCAGAGTATCTTTGTTGATCAAGAAGTTGAGATGAATTTTATTAGCAGATTGATTTATTTGAATTGTTGTGACCTGAGGCCAAAATATTATGATGCTTGATTATTTGGATATGATTTAATGCATGCTGGCAGATGAGTTACATATATATATCCTTGTTTTACAGGCTGAATAATTTTGGGAATGCTCACCAGGGAGACTGCGAATTTTCGTAGAACTCGTGACTTGCATTTCGATTAATTACAATTAAGAAGGGCAAATTAGTCTTTGTGCCCAACATTAGCAGTGTCGATACTGGGTGAAAAGGGGTTTTAGCGATTATCGATTAAAGACGGCAAAGTTTTAAGTTTATCGAAATTCATTAATTAGCGATCTTTCCCAAGTTTTATATTTCTTACCTCATTCGGATATAAATGTGCCTCTTATTTTATTAATTACCCTATAGATACAGCTGATACTAGAAGGATGATTTGAGAACCCCGAGTAATGACGTAGGCTTAATACCCATCACTCAAAAGTTGAGGATATACAGATATAAACAAGTTGCTCTTGATTTTATTATTTGAATTATAGATACAGATACTTTACTTATAGTTGAATGAGTAGCCAGGGTCCAAGATTCTCACCCTCCGTTAGAGGGCAAGTAAATTTCGAGGACGAAATTTTATAAGGGGGGTAGATTGTAATAACCCAAACCTAAAATTAATATTTAATTATTAATTTATTTGAGAAAAAGACTAAAATACCCTTAGAATATTTTATTAGTTTAAAAGTTGACTTTTTGACCGGGAAGGAATTTGGGGATTTTAGTTGTACAGAGCGCGACGAAACGAGTTCGTAGACATGTAACGGGCTCAAATCGGAGTTGTAACGAAGGAGTTACGATCAAAAGAAGTTCAGTGGCATAACCGTAAATATTTCAAACTTCAGTTTATATAAACCCAGAAATTTCTGGGTTTCGGGAGCTCGACCAGCCAACTTCCCGGGGCGATTTCTCCCACCTCCGGTCACCGATTCAGGCAAGACCGGTCACGTTAGAACCACCACACTTTGCTCTTCCAGTCCCAGCCCATCTCAGTCTCGATCTGCCGTCGTGGTAGCCGGAAACCGCCACGAAACAGGTGGTTTGGACAGTTTTTGACGGAATTTCGTGGAGCTCGTTCTCCCTCCTCCGGCCATCGTTTCAGACGAGTGAGGTATGGTTTTCTAGCTATTTTTCGTGCTCTAGCTGCTGGTTGGGTAGGATTTCAGAAATTTCCAGCGTAGATAGCCGATTTACGAGCCAGGTTTCAGCCGGCTCGAGTCACTGCCCGCCATTTCCGGCCACTTTTTGGGGTTGGTCCAAGAACAAAAGTGGTTCCAAATAGGTGTTTTACCTAGGATAGGAGTCTTGAACCGAGATGTTGAGATTTTCCTAAGATAGACTACGCTACGCCAGCGGTGGCGGCGCTGGGCAGCAGGTGGGACCACAGTCAGTCCTAGAGTGATCTCCTAGTCCTCACGAGCGCATAGGATTTCGCGGATCTTAATTCGGATACCGTTTGAACCCCGAACTGATCTCGCCAGTGTGTGATTTCCGTTCACTAGTTTTGCACCGTGGATCGTAATAATTTTCGTATGTTGATCTAGGTAATTCCAGGATCGATGGTGTTTGACGGATCGTAAACGGAGTCCTGATATCCAAAACGTCAACCCTAGAGTATGTTTTACTGATAATCGAACCGCCATGTGTCGCGCAGTGAAAGAACTACGTAGGCTTGATCCTCGTAAAGTGTACGAGGCACCTACGTACAAAGCGCAGCCACTTAGATAGGGCCCCAGAGTTTGTGTTATCGCCTGTGGCATTTTGGTTATTTACGACCCACAAGCATTAGGTGTCGTTTGGCACATGTTTCACCCGATTCCAAAGTGGAATTTGGGTGACGCTTCACCCCGCACTTGTGTGCATCCTGTTGTGGATCGTGATGGGTTCCACACGGGCGCCATCGCTCGACGCGAGGACCGTGGATATGGATGGATTTAGGATATTGATGAGTACGCTGAAGGGTGTCACGTTCCTAGAAACGTGTCTATCCAAATTGTCACATCTCAATATCCTATGTACAAGGAAAATGGAAGGGTTGAAAGTATTGAATCTGCTGAGACGAGATGAAATCGTCAGAGAAAGGTGATAAGACGAGTTACAGGGGAGTGAAGGAGTTGTGAGTCGCACCAAGGAGGGTCGTGACATATTAAAGTGAGAAGTAGTAGTGTTGGGTGGAGTATCATCTCACTCGCGTGGACTTGAATGTCGCAATTGACAGGAGTGGAACCTCATGGTTCTTCTTCCTTGCTCTCTCACGCAGTGAATATGAACTCCAAATTTCTTGGAAGTCCGGCCATTGGGAGTTTGACCGCGACTTGGATCACTTGCCCCCCTCCGAAAGGGAACCAATAGGGAAAGAGAAAGAAGAAAGGTACAAAGGCCGCTGAGGCGTAAGTAGAGCTAGAGCTTTACCACGACATGAGGTTGTTGAGTTCTTATGGGCAGGAGGGCATGGAGTTGATAAACTCGTTTCTAGAGATCCTCCATTGCCTGAACATGTTGCTAATTCTCGATTGTGTGCAGTGAGCACGAAGTCGAAGATATTAAGAGCTCAACCTTTCTTTGAGAAGAGTGAATTCTCGAAGATTGAATCACTAGATTCATGATCCAAGAACGGCTTTAGTATAATCAAACCACAAGTGTGGAAAAGAGTTAGATAGCCGTATTCCTTTTATAGAAGGAGGCTCGTGTGTGGTGGGAATACTCCACAAATCCACGGATGAGACCTAGATGGATTGGGTGAACCTACCGTGGTGATGAAGAGAATGCTTTGGGGTCTCACCTCATGTGAGCACGTTTGAGCAGAAATCTTCCATCGGAATCAGAAAGGACTGTGCAGAGGGAGGAAGATGATGATTACACCAAAATGATCCTTTCTGACATCCCTCTCAAAGAATCGTGTTGGCAATATTGCTTATCGATTCTAAAGAAAGAAGGAAGATATTAACAAGTCAAAGAGTTTGGATTCTCTTCATGGGAGAGATGGAAGAGAATCAAATCACAAATGGAAGCGTTTAGCTTTCAGAGGAAGATTAAGCATTACAAGAATGATTAAAGGATGTTCCTAGTGGAAGAAAGAGACTTCTCTTCCTCTGCTTGTTTGGATAGAGCTAATGGCTTGGCTGCCAACCTGGTTGTGGAGGATGAAGCATGGGAACTGAGTAGTAGATGCGCCCAGACCCACACCTTTGAATGATGTATAAAATTTCTGGGACGAAATTTTTATAAGGGGGGTAGTATGTAACACCCTGACCCCAAATTTATTCAATGTTTAATTAATTTAAGTGGAATTGAAAATTACTGTGGGATAAGGGTATTTTGGTCATTTTATTACCCGGAAGGAATTTGGGAATTTTGTATGCCATGTAGAGCACGTGAGATGAGTCCAGAGACACGTAGTGGGCTCGAATCGGAGTTGTAACGAGAGAGATATGGTCAAATGAAGCTCAGTGGCATAATCGTAAATATTTGGAAAATGGATTTTTGGTTAAAAGACGGAAATGCCCCCGTCTGCCTCTCTCTCTCCCGCTCTCCTTCTCCCTCCGGTTCGCAACAGAATGGAGGCCGCCACGCGGCGGCCGGCTCTCGCCCGGCCACCAAAGTCGACGGGCACTAAAATGACCGGCCAGCCCTCTTCCTACCCTGGGTCTCGCCACCACCAGAGCCGGAAAACGAGGAGAAAGCGCCGGTTTTGACAGAAACTTCGCCGGCCGTTCTCCGTCGTCCGGCCGCCATTTTGGCAATCAAGGTATGGAAATTCATCCCTTCGCATGATCTAGCTGATGGTTGGGTAGGATTTCATAAATTTTGAGGCTAAGTAGCTCGATCTACGATTTGAATTCGCCGGTTTTGCGATCGCGATTCTCGCCACTTCCGCTTTGGGGTATGTCCAAGAACAAAAGTGACTCCAAATTAGGTGTATTACCTAGGTAGGAGTCTTGGCTCACGATTTGGAGGATTTCCGCGATGCGATATCGCTTAGACACCCACGCGCCGGCAGGTGGCGGCGTGGGCGCCAGAGTGAGGGGCATTTTGTCCCATTGCAATCCTCTCGATGTCACGAGCGCAGAGGTATGCTCGATCTCATTTTGATACCGCTAGAGTTCCGAATCTGGAGCATCGATATCGCGATTTTCCGGTTCGCTAGGTTTGGACCGCTTGGATGGTCCCGGTTATAATATGTTGATCTAGGTATTACCAGGATCGATAGGATTCGACGGATCGTAAATGGAGTCTCTGATACTCCGAAAATGCCAACCCTAGGGTTAGGGTTTTAGCGACCGTCCGATCGTGCGATCGTGAGCGATCCGACCGTCCGATCTGGACCAAACTTGCAGGACGTGTGTCCTAGAGCCTGTAGAACCTATAGGAACTTTCGGATCGGAATTTGGAGGTCGTGGGCCCCGCGGGCCCGTTTGACCAAGTTTGGGTAGTTTGACCCTGGGTTGACCGCTAGACTTTCCTTGTAGTTCTACCATCCCAGGAGGGCTAGAATGACCTTAGTGACAGGTCTCGAGCGTTGTTGAGTGAAACGGAGACCGTGAGCTTAAGATATAAATTAGTGAAATTAAATGGGGGAGTTTACGGTATGCTTTATTTGTGGAGGTTTATATAAGTTTAGAAATTATATTTTATATATTTAAATTGTGTGGATGTTAAAAGTAAATAAAGCGATCGAATGTTAGCTTACAGTGCTATACGCACTACCCCACGCACTTCCATATTGTGATCATGTTGAGGGTCGGTGAGAATGTAGCGTGCCCAGCAGGAGGTCGCACGCGCCTTTGGATTAGCCAAGCGTGTTGACAGACCCACGTGGCGGCAAGGCCCCGACGATGAGGGGAGATATGGTGTGTGAGGGTGGTGAGAATGTAGCCGTGCCCAGCAGGAGGTCGCACGCGCCTTGGATTAGCCGCAGAGTTGATGACTCCCATACGTGGCGGCAAGGCCCCGACGTATGAGGGGAGATATGGCTGTGTGAGGGCTGGTGAGAATGTAGCCAGGCCCAGGTGAGGTCGCACGCGCCTTTGGATTAGCCGGCATGTTGATGCACTCCATACGTGGCCGGTGCGTCCGACGATGAGGAGATATGGCTGTGAGGGCCGTGAGAATGTAGCTGCACCTGGGAGGTCGCACGCGCCTTTGGATTAGCCGGCGTTTGACAGACTCCTACACGCGGCGGCGGCCCGACGATGAGGAGATATGGTTGTTTGAGGGCTGGTGAGAATGTAGCTGTGCCCAGCAGTGAGGTCCACGCCGCCTTTGGATTAGCCGCGAGTTGATGCACTCCCACGTGGGTCGGGCCCCGACGATGAGGGGAGATATGGTTGTGTGAGGGCCGGGTGAGAATGTAGCCGTGCCCAGGAGGTCGCACGCGCCTTGGATTAGCCGGCGTGTTGACCCCATACGAGGTGGCCCTGGCCGATGAAGGGTGATACTGTGATTGTGACTGATGGGTTGTGATGGATAAATATTAGAATGTATGTAATTGTGTGGTGGTAATGGTTTATTTGATATTAGTAGCCAGGATAGATATGAAAGAGCTACGTGTGGCTTGATCCCTTAGTAGGCACGAGGCAGCCCGAAGTTACTAGGTGCAGCCACATATTAGACCCCACTTAGGTGGTCTTATTGGGTTTGGTTTGGACCTCGTTGTTGGTCCCAAAACTTGGTTGAATTGAGGCTTGTCCTGGGGACTAAGTGAGTGAAGGTGCGCGTGAGTAGATTTTGAAATTGTTATATGCATGTTTAATGCATTAAGTTATTTTAAAAGCATTGTGGGCAGTTCTGCTAGAAGCATTTGAAGGCCGGAGGCCATTTATGTAAATTGCATGAGATTTTATTGTGCATGCTGCACGGTTGGGTTATAAAATGCGCTTTATGCGTGGAAATTTTGGGAAATGTTCAATTTATAGGAGACTCAAATTTCGCAGAAAGTCTCGTGCCTTAGTCCTCTCCTCGTAAACGAGGACATAGATTTAAGGAGTGAACCCGCTGGGTGTGATGCCGGTCTCCGCAGGTTCGCCTCTTCGGGAAATTCGGGACGGTCCGCTATCCAAGATACATTTAACTTGAACAATCCTTCACTGATAATTTTTTTACCAATGAATACATTATTCTTGGTTATTACAACCTTATTTGATTCCAATACAACTTTGTAGCCCTGTTGTATCAAAGAAAATCCACTAATTAGATTTCTTCTAACATCAGGTACATGTCGCACTTCCTTCAATACTAAGACCTTTCCAAATGTCATTTTTAGTTTTATATCTCCAATTCCAAGCACTTGTGCGACTATGTCATTTCCTAGAGTTGTAGGCACCGTCATAACCTGCACGTAAGAAGGTGTCTACAACTTTAGAATGTTAGAAATAGTTGCTGATTTGTGTAAATATAAAAGGGATTAAATATGTCCAATTAAAACAATCACAATTAACAATAGGTACATTAAAGGAGAAAGAAAGTCTGGCCTGTAAACCCAAGAGAGGCACGATGAACGTTGTCCTAAAGCCGTAGATGTCTTCCTACGTGCAGGTTATGGCAGTGCCTACAACTCCAAGATACAACCCAAAAGCCTCACAAGATGTCTGTCCGTTATGCACGCCAACGGCAGATGGGTATGCCAAGTGTTGATCGATTGCCTAGGAAATAGATAAAGAGAATTGTAGGAGATGGAGAATGATGAGTGTGATTCAGATATGGAGCATGAGATGAGAGTAACAAAGAATTGTTTGTTCTCAGTTATATCTTAGGAGTTATTCATTTATAAGACTCCACACACCCTTTTAATAACGTCACGTCTATTGGGTCAACAAATATGACTCTTAAAATAAATAATCATTACTATTAAATATATAACACTAATAATAAGTTTTGAATTTTAATAAAATAAAACAAAATAATAAATAACTAACAGTTATAGATTCATTCCATACTCAATTGATCATATTCTACTGCAATCCATTTGAACACCTATTGACTTGAGCATTGGAGTGTCTTCTTGCAGATACCTCTTCCTCACTCTTCATCGTTAAGCGAATATGTTGTCCTCCTCCTCAGTCCTCACAAGGATCACCTTTACTACGTGGATCTTTCGGGCTTTCATGTTACTCACTGTAGGTTTTTTTAATCTCAAGATTCCAAAAGTTTTCCTGCCTTTTTTGTGTTTCTTACAAGTAATCGTATCCAATTTATGCTCGATATTGTTGTAAACTTTTTATGGGTCTGAATATGGAAGAGTATTCATGTGAATGAACATGAATTCATTAAATTGTTTCAGGTCTTCAAGCTCGCCCTTTCAACCCTATTGAATTTTTCATTGACTTGGACTTTGACCAACTACATGTTTGTGGAGGCTCTAATTAAACTACATGTTGTTGTTATTACTTCATGGACCTGTGGAATTTTTTTCTGCAGCAGCAGCAGCAGCAGGCTCGCAAACTGGTTTAGGATTGTTGCTGCCCAGTTAAGAGGTGCATGCGGAGTTTCATTAGCTAAGTTTGCAAAAGTAAAGAAGTCAGTTTGCTCAATCAATGTTGTTCAAGTGCTTACTCGGTTTTAGAAAAGTACGGCGAGGAGGGAACATTCTGCAGACAATCCAATTCAGTGGATGCACCAGCGCTCCAACAATATTTTCCTGAGAGCAAAACTGCTCCTGCTGCAAACGGTACACCAAGCACAGCTAGCAAGGGGTTCAATACAAGTCTATACAATTCTTTTGTAAAAGTGCGTGGAGAGCAGCCGCCTGCAAGAAGGCTCTTTTCCGTTCATTACATTTTTCCATTTTTTATGAAATAGCAAACATCTCTTTCCTCTGACAATACTATAAACTTTCTTTTCTTGTATGATGTCTTGCACCATTAATGTCTCTTAATCGAGGACTAAAGACGTAAATCGATCTGGTCTCCTTATAAACAGCAATCAATATCTTATATTACTCCTATTAACATGCAGTTGTGACTAGTAATTCTACAAAAGGTCGCGCTTATTGCAACCAAAAGGTGAGATTCATTAAAAAGTATGAAACAAGCACATGGTAGCTTTGCACAATCAGTTACTGTATTATCACAGATTCAATGGAGTTTACTACAGTTACAACAGTCGTACGATTTCTGAAGATAATGGAAGCATATAGAAGATTTACATAACCCAACGAGTATTGTCTCAGCTGCTAATGCACTACTTGATTGTCTTCTGTCTTTCTGCCGAAAAATAGCGATCCTAATAGAACAGCAATGCCTGTTAGTGCAATGGTGAATATAAGCCGTTTCCGTGAAAACTCATTCGGCTGTCTTCTTTGGGGACCTTGCCCTCTTTCAGCAGCCCTAGCATCCCTTCATATTAAAATTCAAAGGATTAATACACATCACAAATAAAGAATATCCATAATTCTTAAAAAGAGGATATCTGGTCCTGGATATGTGCTCAAAAGGTTAGACAGTAGCCAAATAAAATGTAAATCAGCCTGTACAGAAACCAGCTGCTAACCCCAAAACCCAAAATGACAAGTAACAATCATAGTTATATTGGGTTTGATTGGCACTGAGGTACAGTTCAGAATTGTAAGTGATGTAACTCAACTTATGAATTCAAGTTGATTCAAGAATACAATCCGATCTAATCAGACCTTTGAAATCCCTAGCCTGAATGAAAAATCTTTCACGAGGACAAGGAGCAGAAAATGTCCCTGTACGTGGGACTTCCGGTCATACAGATTTGTGTGGCTTGCAACCCTTACGATTATGGGGTTAGACTTGGTTGAGTTCACACAAATGAACAATGTTCATAACAAAACAGTGGAGGTAGCTTTTCTTTCCCTCTTTCTTTTAAAGAAAATTAGTTAGAAGGATAAAGTTGTGTGATACTAATATAATCAGGGGATATATGGATATGGTGCCAATTTCAGCATAAATGCATGAACTGGACAATTGGAAGAATTCAACCAGGACTTATGTGCCTAAAAATGCCCAAAACTTTTAATCATGGGACAAGACATTGACTTCTCTTAAATATGGAAATTTGCCCTGACAAGGCTATATATTTCTTTGACTGCCCTGACATACCAAACCTTACAATTACAGGTAGTTGGCTATCAATTATAAGCTAAAAGATAGAAAGACAAATTTCTCTTAGAAATTCCTCATAAGATATTTCATTATGCTGCACAACAATAAGTAGCTACAATTTACCAATTAATATATTAAAATGCTATATGATAGTGAACCAACCTGGAAGATGACACGGTATTATCTGGGACACCAGCGCAGCTAATTTCATGGTTGTATCTTTCTCGCAGTCTAATGTATTTGTTACAAAGATGACAAAGTTCCGTCCGATTCCCACATACTTCCTAAAATTACAAAAAAAAAGACTGATATAACACTCACGTTCTGATCAATATCATTTTAAGTCATCTTTTCAAAATTATTGACAAGTTTTACCTGATGCTCAGCTAGATCAATTGCAGGCAATGGGAACTCACAGAACTCACATGTGACAATTCTTTGAGGGCAATTTTCACCTTTGTGGACAGCTAATATTTCACGTTCCATTGTCTCGCTACAAAGTGAACAGGCTACCTGCTCTAATACACATGTCATTTCACATGGCAATTGTATGCAGGTACATGATATATCTACACCCAACTCAAGATAATACTAACCAAACAAAATGTGTTGGCTTAACCAATCATTTGGGGTTGATTATTAATGGCTGCTCAGTGTTTTGCATCCTTTATGGTCTCTTTAAAAAAAGATAAACTAAATTAAAGCACGGACAAACTGTGCATGGGCAAATATCTGCACATTGAGGATGCAGTAGATGAAAATGTTCCATTACATATTAAACGATCATGCTAACTAAGATAACTTGAATACTCCTTGCAAGAGGCATAACTAATAAACTGTGTGTTTCCACAATAATTTGAAACTTTGGTTTCAGTTTGATTGCTAGGTGAAGAAATATTTTTCCGAGCTCGTGAGGAGCTTGATACAGCATGTAGAATTTCCTTTATAATCATCATGTTTTAGTCATCCAATAATCTGTCAGACACGTACTGCCCAACAACGTCCAAGATTATTCTTTCAATTTCCAAAATTATCATCTAAAAATAACTCAACAAAGCTCCTGAATTGATTGGGGTTGGCCAAATGAATTCTCTTTTGCAAACTATCCCAGTTTAAAGCTACATTCTATACAACATACTAAATTTGAATTAAAATATTCAACAAAAAATAGCTGACAATTGATAATACAACAGAGGGACAAAAGGGCTCAATCTCAGCCCTTGTTGAATATCAAAATTTTGCAGCTTTAGATGGACCTCTGCAAAAAATAGCTAACAATTGATAATACAATAGAGGGACAAAAGGGATCCTTAACACCAAGAGAATTGCAACAACCGAATACATGCATATAAACTACATAATCATATGTAATTTCACTTTTCCAAGTGAAAACCAGTAATTGCTGGAAAACTATATGCCAAACAAAAGTAATCTAATGCTACGTTTTCACTTAAAATTAACAGGAGAGATTTCGTCTTATATTGCACTAAATTCAGTAGGAAGAAAAATCTAGTATTGTAAACTCACGTACCGGAGCATGGGTGTCCGAGTAATGTTCCTTAGCATATTTTTTCGGAACCATATCACCACAGACTTTACATTTTTCTAGATTGCGGAAGCAATGAGCAGAGTGCAAATCAATATTTGAAGAAGGGACAGCTCTGTCACTGGAAAAATACAAACAAATTATCCATTAGCACGGTATTTGTAGTAGAGGAATGAAGCAGGTGAATGTCTACAAGTCATCAAACATAGTAAAGAAGTTTAAGCCAGTGACCATCTAAGGGAATGTGCAAACTGATCTCTTCAAATTGAAAGAACACTAATGCTTCCATTACCAAATAACTAGAGAGCAAACAGGCCAAGGCACTAATAAACCACTCTTTTGGGGGTTGCCAGTGCCACAATACCTAAATAAGCTGAGCTTGAGCTAGGCTTGTAGGAAAATTCACCCAACTACGGCAATTCAAAGGTTTGGGTATCTCACATAATTCAAACCAAATCATAAACATAATTAACATTGGCACGCATAAACCAAAAACTGTGGATGTATACATAACCATATAGATATATTATACAGAACAGGTACGAAATCAGAATTACAAGATTTGAAGACACAGATTCCCACAAAAATTAATTACCAGTGATTGCATATTTTAGTTGCTCCTTCAGATGCAACAGCCATGGCGATTCAGAAAAATTAAGCTGAAACAAAACAAGATAATTGAATTCAACAAATTAGGCAACAAATCGCACAGAATTACATAAAGAAATCAAATATTAGGAACACAAAACAAAACAAAACAAAAAAAGAGAAGAATTTAAATTTACCGAAAGCTAAAACAAGCTTCTGGGTTTGGTAGACTTTTACAAGTACTATGAATTTCAGGTCGAACAAGAAAGAACGAAAGGGAAGGGAAGAAGAGTATTAAGAGTAATGATGGGAAGGCTTCGAGTCTAACAACCTTTTTTATTATTTATTTAATAATTAGGTGAGACGTTTATAAAGACTTTTGCGCCCTCCAGATCGACGAGGGAGATTTCAGAGAAGACTCCCTGGCTCAGTTGCGCAAGGTCGGTGCTGAACTGGGGTTGGACCTTCTGCCATGGGTTTGGTCACTGTAAAAAATCTACTGGGCTGTTGCCTCCGGTACCCATTCCTTAGACGGAGGTGCGCTGGGCCTAAGCGGGCCAGGCCGGGCCGAATATGGGCCTAGATGAGCTGGGCTTTTTATTTAGCTTTTTATCACAAATGGTCCTGAAGTTTGCGAAATTATCACTTTTCATCCCTAACCTTTTTTTATGACACTAATGGTCATTAAGGTTACCCTCCACGCATCAAATATAGTCTATGCCGTTAGCTTCCATCAAATTTTCTGATAAATTGCTGACGTGGCACATACATGGAGCTCACACATCCAATGATATAGAGCCACGTGGCTTTAAATAAAATATAATATATTTTAAAACTTAAAATCTATAAATAAACAAATTTAAAACAGAATTAATTTTTGTAGAAAATAAAAACCCAGATACATATACGGGATAAGACGAGTTAATTATTGAAGGAGAAGGGCTTGACTGAAGAATTAATTATTAAAGAGAGAGCATTCCCTTGCCTTGGATTGGTTAAGGAGAGCTCATCAAAATAAATGGAGGTTGAAGAAGAAGATAAGCATGTCCCTGTGGGTATGCAGGAGGGTTTTTTTTTTAGGCGGAGGGATAGCTTCAGGGTTTTTTCTCTTTCTAAAAACACTTAATTACTTTTTAATTTTATTAATGGATTTTAAGTTTTAAAATATATTTTATTTTATTTAAAATCGTGTGGTTTTATACCATTGGATGTGTGGCCCACATGTGTCACATCAACAATTTAACAAAAAAATTTGACGGAATCTAACGGTATGGACCATTATGATGTGTGGAGGGTAACCTTAAAGATCATTAGTGTCACAAAAAAAGGTAAGAGACGCAAGGTAATAATTTCGCAAACCTTAGGACCATTATCACTTTTTATTTTTCTCAAGTGGTTGGACTTGTATGTAGAGTTATAGTTCAATATATTTTATTACAAGTGAATGGAGAAGGGGGTTTGCACAAATATTCATTAGGGTGTCTGGAGGTTTCAAACCTCTGCCCACATGGGTGGGGGGTAGAAGAGTTCAACCAATTAAGTTATACCTCACTAGCGTAGTCAATATCATATATAACTTTTTGTTACCAATTTTTAGACAACTTTGAAAAAATTAACTTAATTCATAAATGTGTAAAACAAAATAAAAGGTTTATTAGTTCATCATTTATATTACATTATTTCAATTAAGTCTAAAATGAGGTTAGGGAGTTCACTTTGATCTAGGGTTGTAGTTCAATGTCTTTTAAAAATTGTGTTGCAAATTTTCAAACAACAATGGAAAAATCAACTTAATTCATAACATGTGCAAAACAAAATGAGAAGTTTATTAATTCATCTGCATATTACATTATTTCAATTAAGTCGAAATTAAGGGCTCATTTGGGAGTGATTCTAAAAATGCCAAAAAGCACTTTTATGGAGAATCACTTCTCTATATAATCACTTTAAGTGGTTTTAAGTGATTTTATGGAGAAGCACATGGGAGGTGCTTCTCCCCATAATCATTTAAAATCACTTAGGGCATGTTTGGGAGTGCCTCTGGAAACGCTAAAAGAGTTTTCTGACAACTAAAAGCGCTTCTGACAGCGTTTGGCAAAAAAGTTTAGAAACTCTTCTAGGTCATAGAAGCGCTTTTTGGAAACGAACCTGTTATGTGCTTTTTTAGAAAGCACTAGTGCTTTTTCAAAAAACACTTAGATTCTTTATAAAAATTCAAGATTTTTATAATAAAAGCGCTTTTGTTAGAAGCGCTTATGAGCAGATGTACTTCATAGATAAGCATTCTCAAACGAGCCCTTAAAGTGGTTATATAGAGAAGCACATGAGAGGTGCTTCTCCCCATATGTAATTCTAGCATATCTAGAGTCACTCCCAAACGAGCTCCAAATTCTTTTTTTTTTTAAAGGGCATAGATGGGACATTCCTAAATGGGCTTAGGCAGACTAGGTTGAGTAGGGCCTAAATTGGCTTAGAAGGAGTGGGCCGAGGGTTTCAAATTTGAAGCCCAAATCTAGCCTTAGGCTGAGCAAGCTAAATAACAAACTAACTGAACTCTTATCGATCTGGCCTCAGACTATTCACTTCAGCCCATAGGCCGCGGACCAAATGTTGATCACTAAGTGTACATCAACATCTGACGAGTAGCTATGCTTTTTCTCTACTTCAAAAAAATTAAAAATTAAAAATTAAAAATTAGTAATTTTTATCTTCGGCCTTAAAAAAGATGTACTTATTTTAAAATCCTTTTTAGTGACTGGTAAAGTAGGAAAGAAAATGTCGATTAGATACCAATTTGGGGGAACTTTCCACTACTGTATATAATATAAGAAACTTTAATCACATTAACTTCTGCTATGCTATGCCGTATGTCGTTATTTTCATGATCTCTGTTTTTTTATAAAAAAAAATCTATTACCAATTAATGCTGCTTCCATGGTTGGTTACCTTGTCAATTGTTAGGTTTCCCTTGTAAATATAATATACCTTTGGCCTAATGATATACACATCCACCAACATGTTGTTCAGCTTCATATATATAAATACGCAGCTACTTTCTCTGTTTGGTAGATGTCTTGCATGGCTAAAACCCAATCATACCTATCCATGGAAAGCTCCAACATTCATTTGGGTGCAAGAGAATGAAAGATGACCCGAAATAGGGAGATCAACTTTCTTCTTCCTTTAGCTGATGATTGACACTTGTCCTACTCTCAACCTTTCGAATTATACAAGACTGATCCCTTTTTATAAATGGATTATGGAAGACTGATTTTTATAATGCATATGCCCATGGTTTTCGGCCTATAATCTCGAAGGCTCCTTATTGGTTGATTTCTTAGTACAAATCGAATCTTATTGATTGGTCCCATCCAAAATCCTTGATGCGAGTCAGCCAATCCAAGACCCTAAGCTCAAGAAACGAGCACCAGTCTTTATGAGATTCGTAGGGGAGGAATTTGGATCTTTCTTCCACCAGCATGAAGGATTCTTAGCCACAGATTATTGTAATATCACTCATTGTTTCAAGAGACCTATATTTGACCGCAACTGCTTTTGATATGACTTTATAATAGTAGAGATAGAGATATATAATTTGCATAGGACTCCATTGACCAGATGAAAAAGTAGGTAGTGGTAGCTCGAATTGGATGTTTTGATCAATATTAATCACCATTGTCCGCAAAAAGTTACTTAGGTTTGAAGATATTTTGCAAGTTCATAGAAGAAACAAAACGGATCATCTTTTTCCCATCCATCTTGGGGCCATTCTATTTGTAAATTCCTATACTAAAAAAATAGGAGAGCTGATAGTGTGTTAAAAGGAGTAATTGCAACTTAATTCCTTTACAAGCCAATTGATCTTTTTTTATTTATCCATTTTGATATTTGAATAATCACTTTAAGCGTTTTGCGGAGTAATTTTTTCAAATGTCATACGTATTTCTCAGGCATTGAAGCCTCCAGTAATTATAATAATAAGGAGGTCCACCGCATAATGGTGGACCCTACTTATTAAAGCCTAGTGTCATGCGCTAGGCACCGAATAATAATACATTACATAGGCCCATCGATCAACTAATGCACTTAAGAAAAATAGAAATGTTATGTGCAATCGGTCACGAGTGAGTGATCATTTCCAATCATTAATTAAAGTGAGTCTCACAATACATCAATGACCACTCGAGTGAGTGAAAAATTTATCGTTATAACGAATCATCTGCCACTTTATCGTTAAGTGAGATTCGAATAGTAACATTTTATGTTACTCTTACATACTATAAATTACCTTAGAATCTCGATCCTTTTAAAAAGCACAACTTTTCTTAAGAATAAATCATATTGATACCATCGACAGCTAGCAAGATATTCTTAATATGATGGTGGGTCACGTCATATGAATGTTTGATGTCATCTGACGTCAAGATTAAAAAATTTGGATAAAGAATACAAAGTAAGAAATCAAAAAATCAGATGATAAAACAGAATCGAGGGGGGAAAGATATTTGAAAAAGAAGAGAGAAAAAGGTATTGTAAAATTGCTATTCGAATAATCGAAATTCTCAAGCAAGAAGACTAAAATAGTTGAATGTTTGTATTGAAAAGTGTATATAATTTCCTAGTTACCAAATGATCTTTACCAGGTTTAGTATGGTTGAAAGTACAAAGAGCCATGATTCTTTATTTATAGGCGACAGTGCGAAAACTTTGGAACTTGTTGTCTCAAGTGAGGGACAAGATTCACACTTGGCAGAGAGCATCAGGTGGTTCAGGTTGCTCATAGTTGTTGCCAAAAAAGAGAGGGACAAGGTCTCTCAGGTGCTTTGGTGGCAACATCAAATCAAAGTGAAGGGCATCACGCTCCTTGCCAAGCCAATTTCCTCATTTGGTAACCTTATTTTTCTGGAAAAAGTACAAAGGAAAATGTCTTTCATAAGTCTGAGGAACCAAGGCCACAACTACCCACTTTCCACTTTTCTTTTTTATTTATTTTAAATAATATAAGCGTGAAGGGAACAGTGGAAAATGGTGATGGGGACTCGTGATGCACGTGACCTACTCTTTTGGTTATTTTAAAGTGGCAGATGCATAGGTGATTTTCAGGATGGTCTTATGAGTATTTATCACTAGATCTGAGATTGAGTTGCAAACAATGTGGGAAGTTAGGAAAGGGATATGGAAAATTCACACACACCAAGACATGTGTATATTTATGAGGACTTAAATTTAGAATAATTTGGGAGCACACCAAGACGTGCGTTAATCCAACTAAAAACCTCATTAGTGTGGTAAATACACTCATAACTTTGTGTCAAATGATCAAAATATTCGATCGAATAAGAGAATTGTTATTGACACTGTGAAAAAGTCATGATGCACTCATCGTATATAAAAATATAAAGAAAAGTTTCAATTTAAAAAAGTATATGATGAATGTTTTGGAGTGTGAATAACAATTATCGTTAATAATTATCAAACCTTTTTTTATTTTAAAGAATTGTAGGACAGCTTGGTAGGTGCTAGACCAGTATTTATTTAGTGGGAAAGTAAGACATCCTCGTTGGATACAAACAAAAAAATAGTAACAAACACCTTTGCACACCACTTCCAATTTGGCATAAAAAATAGGAGGAAAACTCTTATGGTGCGCCCTCCTCTCAAATGAGTAGTGTAGGATTCTCAAACTTCACATAATGATGCTTTAATTTTTTTTATTGCAATAATTTAAAGCTTGCAGATTGCGAACTGTAAATATTGGAATTAAAGCAACACTTGAAAATGATGGGTGGATAATATAAGTTACAATATCCCATAAAACTCTTTTATTTTTATTTTATTTTAACATAAATTCTTATTTTAATAATTACATTTTAAAAGAACTTTGATTCTTATAGATCCTAACATAAATAATTACAACCAAACCCAATAAATAATACATGAAATTCCAGTGCTCTAACGCAATTCAACGTCCTTGGGATCCTCCTCTTGTGAAGAGACACATCCTTGGGCATGGCCAATGTCATCATTTGGTCAATATACTTCCTCATGGCACTTGGCCTTGGTCAACATAATGGTTAAGTTTTATTCAAAACTTGTGTACTCTGAGAGAAGATAGACAAACCTGTACCCAGTTAAAGCCGTACGTACGAGAGATCAATGCTGTGACAACCTGCATGCACCAGATAATTTTTTTGCACGAAGTACAAGTATTCGCTACCAAAACAATGATAATAGACATTGAGGAAAAACCGTTGCCTATTACAGTAAAACACTAATGTATTGTAAGGTGATCCTAATTAGGAGTTTCAAAGATATGAGGCAAAAACTGATGCCTATTACGATGAACAACATCTGTCTCTTCATACCAACTGATGCCCTAATGAACTTCAGTTATTGGCTTTCTTCAAAATAACGTTGACTTCGATGTCTTTTAAGGAGAACTACTTCATTTATGATATATTTCCCAATGTCTGTAAGGTATTAAGCATCCCTTTTTTTTTTTTTTTTTTTAAAAATGAAGTTTAGCATCAGTTTTTTTCACACATTGTAGTGTCCGACTGTTATGATCATCGTTTATTTTCATATTTGTGATGCATTTTAAGAGAATTACTTCACTTCTGATATATTTTCCGATGTCTTTACAAGTAAAAACAACAGTTTCATATTATAACCTATGTTTAATTATGGTTATGAACTACCACTAGTGTTTATTTATTTTGCAAAACACCTAAATGGGGTAGACTTTGCCCCCACCCTAGCTATCTCATTATGGAAAGTTCCCATGTAACCTGATGATGATGAGTTATTTTATACATACATTTATTAGAATCAAACTTCACTCTAACACACAAATTTAGTGGAAAAAGATTTTATCCAATGCTGGAAATCTAACTATCCCTTTTAGTTTTGTGCTCTATGTAATCATAGGTTTTCTACCTTCTTTGGTTTCTACTATGATGGAGTTGTATTTTCATGTTCCTTTCTTGTATAACAGTTGGTTTGGCCACTTGTTTTTTGGCGTCCACTACATTTAAGATTCTTTTTTACTTATTAATATTATCACTTTCATCTCAAAAGATACTTCTACGCGCATATTACAAGAGTGTAATTAGTCACGCATATGATCAGGATTTTATAGATTCTCGTCACAAATGAAAATTAATGCGCTTTGATGTAATCTTATCTCAACTTATATCAGATTGGGACCATTATAAGAATCATATATTATAAGGGGAGGCAATCATAAAAGAAAATGAAAAGAAAATTATATTGTATATATTTCCCATCATGTACAAGCTATGACTCTTTCTGCCAAGAAAGAAAAAAAAGAGAGCTTGCAATTGCAAAGACTTTGTTTAGACGATACTTTGTAGTTGGGACCAGCCACAGAAATAGGTTTGGTTGAGCCATATCATGAATGAATATATGGCAGCATGCTTTTCTTCCTTCATACAAGATAAAGTCCATCTGCTTCTGTTTTCAATGTTAAAATTATATCCCATCAAACATCCGAATTCAAGGAAAAGTGGGATTTCCACTCTTAGATAAAGTAATTAATGGAAGTTATTATCGTATCCAATAAAGGGAGAAGTTATAATGGGAGATCAACTTTCTTCTTGATCTGTGTACTTAGTATCACTTAGCTGATGATTGACACTTGTCCTACTACTATGTATTGGAATCATGGAAGATTTATTTTTATAATAGACGCCCTTGATCTTCGCCATATATAAATCTTCAATGTTCCTTATTGGTCGTTTGCCTAGTACAAATCGAATCTTATGGGTCCAGTCAATCCAAACAAATTAAAAAAATTCAAATTTACCATCTACTTTAATCGAATAACGAGAATATACTCCAATTTCATATGGTTCAGTAAACAACTTCAAGAAGAATTCGAAATCTAATAATCCTCCTTGGTTCACGTCATCTTCAATTCAGTTCCTCCTAATCCAATTACAGATTAATAAACATGCTATAAGAGTTTAGATACCATTTTTGGAAAACCCCTAGTTTTATAAAGTAAGATTATGGAAGTTTAAAAATGTATAGAGCTTTAAAAGTTCTCTATCACCTGCAAAAGCCTTTCTCAGAAATGGTGGATCAGATTGTGGACAGGCTCGTGGTTCTGGTTGAAAGAAAGTTGTATGGCATCGGGCTAAACACAATATTTAAAGGCGTGCAGAAATGGCTACCTCGATTTGCTAATGGTGATGCCTCCCCACGTGCATGTCTCTCAATCATCTCTTGATATCTGCCATTGGCTTGGCTCCCATGGATTCGGAGGGTTTTAGATTATGAAAGATACAAGATCAAATACTGGTCATTGGGACATCACTTCGACCATGCAATTTCATATAAATTATATACTAAATATGAAAAACCAAATGGCTAACTCAATGGAGAAAGGAATGCAAGAATTGTGTTTTGTGCATGTCTAAATTACATTCGTTTTGCTTCACCTAAAAGAATTACAAATGGCTAACTTAACGATTAATTTTTAGCATTTTCTGGAGCCATTTTTTCAAAT
Organism: Prunus mume; assembly: GCF_029339155.1. Classification (NCBI taxonomy): domain Eukaryota; kingdom Viridiplantae; phylum Streptophyta; class Magnoliopsida; order Rosales; family Rosaceae; genus Prunus; species Prunus mume. Next base: position 4,111,738 of record NC_142699.1, on the reverse strand, counting down.
GTCAGATGCATTTGTTGGGCTATGAAGTCTCTAATAATTAATTTCAATAATCGAGAGACCCATCCACATAATAGCGGGTCCCAATTATTGAAGCCCAGTGCACTACGCTGGGCATATCAAATAAATAATTTATTATCAGGGCCCTATCAGCGAAGTATACAATAAGAAATATTCATTAAATGTTATTATTTCAATGAATTAATATCAGTTTTGTAATGAGTAGGTAAGCGATTAAGACAGCTCATCTGTAACTTTGTCATTAAGTGAGATACAAATCATATGTGTAGACATGTTTATGTTACACAGAAAATTATCTCACATGCTTGATCCTTTCAAAGAGCACTCTTTTCAGCCAGACCCCAATATAATAATGACACATTAACTTCCCATTACGAATAAAATGTATTGAAATGATCGACAACTAGCAAGATAATATTAACATACAGGTGGGTCACATTATTGGATGCTAAATGTCATATCACGTAGATACTCAAATTTTTTAGTAAAGAATACAAAGTAAGAAGTCAAGAAACAAGACAATATTAGATGAGGACGAGAGTAATATAGAAGTGAAAAAAAAGCTATCCGAAAGATTGGGAGAGTTGAAAAGAAAGAGAGAGAGAGAGAGAGAGAGAGAGGGATATGATTATTAAATTGCTATTGAACCAATCAAAATTCTTAAGATACAAGACTAAAGTACTTTGAATACTTTGTTTTTGTTGAATGCGTATACATTAATTACGTTTTACAAAGTAATTACCAGGTTTAGTATGGTTGAAACAAAGAGCGATGAGCCCCCTACCTCTTTCAGTGGGCATGAAAGTGCAAGTGGGCAGATATATAGTTGAGTTCCATATCTTTAAAACTTGTTCTTTCAGGTGAGGGACGAGATTCACGCTTGGCAGAGAGCATCAGGTGCTTCTTCATTTAGTTTGGAGGGAGAGAGAGAGAGAGAGAGAGAGAGGTCAGGTCACTCAGGTGCTTTGGCAACATCATCAAAATGAAGTGAAGTCATGGGCAAACTATTGTTGGAAAAGCCAGCCAATTTCCCCATTTGGTAACCTTATATTTCTGGAAACAAAAAAACACGAAAAAGGAAAATGTCTTTCATAAGTCTGAAACTACTTCCCATTCCCCACCCTTTTTGGCTCTGTCTTCTGACACGTCCCGCACATATAATGCGATGCACGTGATCTTCTCTTTCTCTTTTTGGGTGAATTGAATTGGCCAAATTACCCCTCGACTTGTTGTAGAATTACCAGGATATCGCTCTCTTATAATTGGTAGGTCTAGTATGGCAACCTAAGTTGGATATGGCGGGGTCTGTCCAAGGAAGGCCAATCAATAATCATAATCTGTCTTTATCATTCTTAAACAAGCAAATACTACATAGAATGTGCTTTTTCTGCACGTGCTATCTCTTTCCAAATTTAGAATCTTCCTCCCTTCTGTTTTAAGAAATAAATAAAATTACAATCCTTCTCTCCTTGGTATAAACATATATTTATCAACTGTATTATCAATTGCATCGATTATTAATATGGGGAAAATTCTTCAAGTCGAGTGTGATTTTGTCTCGTCTCTCATATGACTGGTGTATGATTCTCAAATTTGTGTAAGCTACGCCAAATAAAATCTATATGTAAATGAGTTTTACATCTCTTGAAGAAGCGATTCGAAATGTAAACAGTTAAAGTTGTTATTTTTCTTGGCATGGTTTTCCCCTTTGTCACGCTTTATTTTGAAAAGCAATATTCATAGGCATAATATCCATATTCTCAAGTGTTATTATTAACTCAACTGCTAGTTGGTCGAATGAACTTAATATAATCTTAATCTTCACAACTCGCATAGTACCTTGGGAGTTTTAATAATACAAAGAGATCCACTTTTTCCGTCTTATACCACTGTTTATAGCACCACAAATATCCAACCAATTAAACCTATCTTTTATTAAAGTTGTTAAGTGGGTGGGTGATTCAATTTCAAACTCATCTGTGTGTTTTGTTCTCTTCTGAATGATGTCATCATCCAGCGGATTATTTCCTTTTTCAGTTTCAAAGTTAGCCAAAAAAATATAGACAAATGCCTTTGATAATTACTAAATTAATATTTAGTTGAAAAATAAATGTTTTAATTTTTTTAAAGCAACAATATTAGGATACGAAATTGATCAATGGACTTTCGTTGTATGGATAACTACTTTTAACCACTTGAGTTCGATCGCAAGGCAGTGGCAGAGTCAGGCTTCCAAATTAGAGAGAGCCCTTCACAAATTTTTTAAGAATAGGCTAAATTAATATGACACTAAACTACTCCTTTTAGCCTACTTTACAACATCATTTTATATTGATTAATAATATATCCATTCATTACAATCACTCCACAATTTCATATTTTATCATGGTTAAATACTAATCTCATCATCTACATTATTATACACTTAAAAATTAATAATTTATATTCCAACATAGAGAAGAAATGCAAAAAGGGTTCACAAAATCTAATATTTAAGTATCCAACTCAAACATGAAAAAAATAGGGAAATAAAAAAATTCACAAAGTTTAACTCAAACAAAAGATAAAGAGAAATAAAGGTTAAAAATGTAGGAGTTTTTAGTGTAAATATCATAAATTAATGTAGAATGTAAAAGAGAGAAGTAAAAAGAGATTAAGAAGTTTTATGGTTGTAAACAAAAAATACCTAATATATACTATTTATTTTAGGATCCTAAAACTAATCAAATATGTTAAGTATCATACATCATACATAATATTATAATACAATAAATAAAAGATGGAGTGGGGTATGGGACCACACTGATCCATTAATGACTCAGGCCCTATAGAAGGGCTTGAACTCAAGTGGTTAAGAACATTCCTCTGCATCCAAGGACCAAGGTCATAAGTTCGGTCCCACATTCCCCAATATTGCTTGCATATTCTTTTTTAACAAAATGAGTAAAATGAGAAAACACAATATTAAATGTGTGCTTGATTTTAGTATCCATATAAAATCAATTGTGTAGTTGTATGTATGGACAATAATTATCAGAGCATTTGCCCCACCCACCATTAGCATTGTCTTCTTGCAAACCTGCATAATTTTTTAACTCATTTCTGTCCCCAATTAGGCAAGCTCCACAATTTTTATAATGGAAAAAAGTACCCACTTGTTTTAATTTATTTAGAAAAATGCCAAAATGGGTTAGACTTTGCCCACCCCATCTCTTTATGGAAAGCTCCCATGTAACCCAAATAATTAGATCTTTTATAATTATATAAAATTATAAATCTCCCTTTCTTGTTCAGAGAAAGCGAAGTCTTAGGAAAAAAGAAGAAAAAAAAACCATTGTTTACCCGATTGGGAGTACCCTGCCTAAAACGACAGGCTCGTCAGCACCCACATGTCACTTTATCAACGGGAACACAACAGTAATTTCAAAAACCCTGTAGGGGCAAATTTGGCCGCCACCGTTTTCTATTCCCCCAACGTCTCCCTAGCAATTTGAAAAAAGCGAAAATTCCCAAAAATAGGATGTACGTATTCGTAGACCCACGCGTCAACGATCTATACGATGGGCGGCTCTTTAAGAATTCAAAGGTCTTACGCAACCCGATTGGTCCACGTGTCCATAGTGAAGAAAACCGCTAGTGGTTTTGTACGCAAAAAGATGGTGGTTTTTACTGCCCTCAGGTACACTTTCCTTATATAGCTTTGTGCTGATGTGAATCATCAGTACAGCCAAAGCTATTTTGGTGAAGCCTCGGTTTGTCTCCATTACTTAAAAGCCATAGCTTCTTCTCTGAGCACCAAGTAAGTTTCTCAACTCAAATTTATTTTTATTTTCTCCCACGAATATTAATTCCTTAATTTCTTCCATCCATTTCATTTTCTCTCTCTTTCCTGGAAAATTTGTGTAATTTTCTTGCTCCCCCGATCTTGAACAAGAATGAATGAAAGAGAGCTAGAAGCTAGTTAGCTTTAAGTTTGCTCCTGTGGCTGCAAGATATTCTTGTGATTTATTTTGTTGTGCATAGAGAGTATGGTGTTTGGTTGGGAGCTGGGTTTTTTTCTTTGAAGGGATAAATTGATTGACCTAGATTTGGTAGGTGTGATCGATGGGAAGGGGTAAGATTGTGATAAGGAGGATTGACAATTCCACGAGCCGCCAAGTGACGTTTTCGAAGCGGAGGAACGGGCTGCTGAAGAAGGCCAAGGAGCTGGCGATCTTATGCGACGCGGAGGTCGGAGTTATGATCTTCTCCAGCACCGGCAAGCTCTATGATTTTGCAAGCACCAGGTCCTACTTATTCTATAACATCTTTAATTAGCTTTGTTTAAGGTTAATTACTTTTATTATCTTCATATCTTGAGATCCATGCATTCCATGAGCTAATTACTTCCATTATATATTTATTTTTTGTTGAATTATTTGGTGTTAATTTTTTTTATTTTTTATAATTCGTTGAGAAATTACTCTATTGTTTCCATGGAGATGAAGTTAGGGAAATGGCATATACATGCATGTGTAGTTATGCTGCATTGCTCAGAAGTGTTTGAATTAAGGTGCAAGGACCAATTAATTTATAGAACTAATTCCTTGTTAACACAGTAATCTTTTGCTTATTCGAATCAATACAAGGTTAGTCAAATTCCAAAGGTTAGTGTTAGAGTAAGAAAGGGAAGATTACCCCCTGTTAATGTTAATGTAACTCCATTGTCACACAAAAAAACTATTAACTTAACTCTCGATTGCTAATAGGCTTTATAAGAAATGTTTGTATGATTTTATTTTCTTTGAAATGTTTGATACTTTTATGATTTCAACGTACACATTTTCTATAATGCTGCTTCTAAAATGACCATATCATATCAGAAAAATGCTCCCAATCCATTTCTAAGTTTCAATGGATTTATTTTTTATTTTTTATTTTCTATGGTTCTGACATAACTGTCTTGATCGGTGAATAAATGTAAGACATAAGTACACCATGTAAACTTTTCCAACATTCTCGGAGAACATATTTTATATGGTTTCGAAATCTCTCGCTGCCCACTGAATGATCCCATCATGTCTTCCATCTCCAACGCCAACACAACCAAAATCATGATATAGGGCATTAACCGAACTTGAGATGCTTTAAAACCCTCTTCTCTTCTTAACAATTCATTGTTTTGTTGAATCATCATTGCCGACATATGAGCCATATTATTTTGCATCTGTTACTGCTCAATCCTACTGCCGTAGGTCGAAGATTACAGTTCCCTTGTGCCATTGTGATTCTTGTGCCTTTCCTCAAATATTGCACCTCCTTGCGAACAATTGCTTTGTGCCATTATCAATCTCTCAAAACCTCACTCTTCTAATGGAAAACAGTCTTTCTTTTGTTGCTACCAGATTCAGATTCATTGCCATTTGGACCGCTTGATCAAGTCAACAATCAGTTTGCAGATTTATTTTTATTCTTTTTGGGTCGAACAATCTCTTTGTAGAAAGAATATGAATAAAGTGAGTTTCAGTGAAGAAGTCTTCCTTACATTGGTTGAGTTGTAGGGAACGTAATTACATAAGTGCTTTACCAATGCTAGTAGAATTCCAAGTTGATTTCACCTGATCATCGAGAATGGATAGGCAAATGTCCACTTTGTTTCTATCTCTCCCATAATTTTAAGGATAACAACATCATTCCAGTCTGACTTACAACCAAATACATGAAGTGAGAGCTTTCGATCATGTAATGCTCCGGACCTGGGGAAAGGTAGAAATCCTGTGCCCGGTACTTGATAAATAAAAAGTAAAACAACATGGCGAAACATGGGTTAACATAAAATTCTCTTATAAAAATAGGTCAAAAAGCTTACAAGTATACCAAAAATAAGTAAAGTTCTATGACTCTCATCTAATTCAACTCCAGCCGGTTTAGTGCTTGTCTTCCCCATTAATTCATCTGAAAAATAAACAAGGTGAGGGATGAGTAAATCACCACTTTGTGAGTAGATTATGTAATATGACAGTCAAGCAATGCCGTTTTACACACTAGTCTAGAAAATATCATAAAAGATACACCAATCCAGATCATATCACATCATTACTTCATATCTCGGTTATTATTCATAGCATGTAACCCACCACGTGACCCATAATACCCTCACTGCCTTATGCCCCCGTGTGGTAGATCTATCCCTCGGATACCCCAACACTAAAATTCTCGTGTTCAATGAATAATACATACTTCATAAATAGTCCAATCAATATATAGTGTGAAAGATTGCACCAAATTAGATATGCTTGACTTGCAATAGAGAGAGATTTGTAAATAGAACAAATCCATGATAATTCATGGTTTGTCATTTTATCACAAAATAAAAACTTTTAAAACACATTACATGAACCACTCACCTCGATAAGAGAATCCTTAAAAGAATTGGCAAGACAACCCATCCAAGAATCTCCACCAACGTACTCCCTCCCCCTTCTCTCTCTAACTTTGTTTCTAATTTCTCATGTTTAGAAACTATGAGGGTTATGCTCATATTTATAGTGGTTATAGGGATATGATAAACTTCAATATTTAGAAGGATAAGAACATCCAATTTTATCCAAAAGATATTTTAATAAGATAAGATCATCCAAATTTATCCAAAGGATACATATCTTAAAAAGATAAGATTGTCCAAGTTTATCCAAAAGATAAATATCATCTTTTCTCCTTTTAAAATACATGTCTTCATAGATCAATTGAGGGCTTTGAACCAAACCCATGCTTAGCTTAAGAAAAGGTTCAGGCCTTAGGAGCAATAACTTGAAAAGCAAGTCATCCTAGAGTTGAGTCATATGGAGATTTAAGTCCATGGGAATAACCCTAATATACTATGTACTAGTACTAGGAGGGCCATAAGATCACCTCAAGCACGAAGCTATACTGTTCAACAAACCAAACTCAGTTGCGTGGAAGTTCTCCAGCTTGGATATCAACCTTTGATTATAGCATATTCTATAACTTCTGACCCGTTAGTTTGAACAATATTTTAGGAAAAACCCATGAAAATATAGACAAGAAAAAAACAAAAGTGTACAAAATAATATATATATATATATATATATTTTTGGTCAAGGGAGTGTACAAAATAATATAGGTCTTGTAAATATACGTGTGTAATAGTTACAAATAGAAAAATCCTATGATTAAACTTCCAAGTTTGTGTCAGATCCCAGAGTGACAAGCACTTGATCTTCAATTGTAAGGAGGAATATCCAGGTATGCTTATAAGGACTTGATCAAGAATGCTATAGGATTCTTCACAAGGCTTGATTAAGAGTGCTTTAACTTATAACGTATAAGTTGTGTGATCCACTAGTAATAGAACGGAGGTGGAGATAAAAGCATACACATTGGGAGTTCTTTGGGTTGCCTAATTTATTAGACCTAGGTAAGTTGGAGATAATATCAAATGACGACTCATGATTAGTAGTGGGCCACATTGATCCATTTCTTGCCTTATCCCAATTTGTTTGGATCCATCTAACTCTAAAAGTTTAGCCAATAATTTAGTTTATTAAGGGAGGACAACAAAATAAGATGGCCAATCTAACGTTATATTCCTAACAACTCCATCCAAGATGTAGTCAAATAAAGAATCATTTTTTAGAACCTCTTGGTCATTTAATTCTTTACAAAAAGTGGCCCTATATGTCATCAAAATTGAGTTGTTAAAAACTGAACTTCCTAAAATGACATTTAGGGCCACTTCTTGTAAAGAATATAGTGTGATATGGTAAAAAGACTTTCAAAAGTGACTTTATCTGACGGCATCTCGTATGAAATTGCTAGGACTATGATGGTGGGGGATATGTTGACTAGTTTTCTATAATTCAAGAGAAAAATTAGCTAACACAAAGTTTTAGCGGGAGGGGTAAATTGACAAAATCAATATAATTTAGGGAGAAAAACTTATTAAAGAAAGAAGATGTTGATCTCTTGGTTGGTTTGTAATGTTATCATCAATGGAGGTAGTTTTGATAATCTAGTCTCCAAAGAGAGAGTGGCAAAATCGAACCTTGAAGTTTACCAACATCTAAGGCCATATCAAATAAACTTTGTTCAAGAAAAAAGGTGTACATGGCATTATGGACCAAATGCTCTGGAAGTAGGTGGTCAAGAAACTTGCTCATTGACTCTACATTTTACATTTCGTATATATATATAACTCCAAAAGACCTAAGTCAAGAAAATCTTTAGGGGTAGGCATATAAATCACAAGACTAGTAAACTGGACTGAGCTAGACCTAATCGGCAGGTATTGAACCGGTTTTGACTAAAATTCTTCGTTAAACACTATACAATTTAAGTGAACCAGTCAAGTGCCTCATTCACGATTAGAAAGATTCAATATGAACCAAACCAAACCGATACACTCTAGTTCCCTACATGCACTCATAGAAAAAGAAAAAAATATTTAATTTATCTCTACTTTTACCCTGACATAGCCACCCACCCCCTCCTTCTTCCTCATGTACACGTGTGCATATATATATATATATATATCTCTCTCTCTCTCAATTTCTTATATCACCAACCTCAAAGGCAATTGTTTTTATGGAAAAGGGTTTGATGCATGCAATTAATGATGTTCAAGATAAGGGTGCTTTTGATAGTTAAAGGATTTTTTAACTACATAAAATTATCCAACTTTTGTGGGTTGTTCAACTTTGAAAATTTTACACGTAAATACCCAACCTCACGAAAAACATACAAAGTAGACTCTCTGTTAGTTGGACTAATACTCAATCTGTTAACTAATTTGTATGTTTTTGGCGAGGTTGGGTATCTACGTGCAAGATTTTCAAGGTTGAGCACTAGTTTGAAATAATCCCTAAAAGTTAGGTTAGTTTTATGTAATTAAACCAAAAAATTATAATACAATGTGTATTAGAATACTAAGAATTACTTAGAAGTATGAAAGAGCCATAAAAGTTGTATGTGAATCATTGTTGTACTATGATACAAAGAGAAGGAAGAGTGATTAGAAGAAACTTGTTAATGGACATACTGCATATCGACCCCTATAAACCCTAAAATGAACCTATTCCTATCCAATGCCAGATTCTTAATTGTCACATTAGGCCCTTGTCCCAGTAGGACAACCAGTATGACACTTCCTACCTAATGTTAACCATATAGGGAGGGATCTAGTATCCACGTGGACACATTTTTGTTCGGGTGCTTTGTTGTGCTGAAACACTCCAAGACTTTGTCATTGATGGATTATGCGATGCACACACACATAAACTCCTTGAAAATAAAACACACGCACACCACGAAGAGAGTAAGCAAACATAAAATAAGACAAAGATTTATAGAGATTTGGCCTCATGCGTACGTCCTCTTTAGTGATTCCCTCGATAAATTTCACTAGAAGAATAGGAACCACTTTGGTTACAACAAGAACCCTCTTAGCTCTCTATCCTCTCAAAACCCAGGTCTTAATTTCTCTCAAACCTTTTGATGCCCTTGTAAACACTTAAGAATTCACCATTGAATTATGTCTTGTCTTTCTCTCTTGAATTCTCCTCTCTTACTTTTAACCTACCCTTAAAAATCATATTTATAATGCATATGAGTTTAATTACAAGTTAATTAGGAATATGAAACCAAAACCTTATTAAATTGGGTTAGAAATTCTCAAAATAATAGGAAACCACGTTGAAACACGCCAAAATGTCAAAACTGCATTCAACCTTGTTCACGTGACGACTGGTTGTCGGGAGTAGATGATCGATCGCTTTAGAGCAGAAAACAACCTTGAGCTCTCGGACAAAACCGATCGGTCGCTTGCACTGGAACTCCTCTTGTTGAGACTTCTTCTCCTTTTCCCGCTGCTCCTCCTTGCAACCTTTTGTTTCCGCTTCCTCCTCCGCATCTGTGGTGAGCCAAACTTCAACATGCTTAGCCTGAAACCAAATGAGGAATTGAGGTTTGGATTTTAAGCTCTAGATTTGAAGTTTGGAACTTGGGATTTAGGTTCGAGGTTTAGGTTTGGGTTTGCTTTTATGATTAATGTACGTATTACAAGTATTCATTTTATGTTAGACTTGATATTATTTGCAATTTTTTATATGTTATAAAGAAAAATATAAGATTTAATTGGTAAAACAAATAAATGTGAGACGACGTGAGATGAGCTTGAGTTTACATGTTTGGACATGATAAGTTAATGTATCAGGTTTGAATTTATGATGTTTAATACGCGACATGAACACAAAACTAACACGGTAAAACACAACAGGTTAGCCATGCCTGCAGTGAATACACATGACCTTAGTCAAATTGAATTCTTTCCAAAACTCCTAAATTCCACATCAATTACACATCGGACAATTGATCCCCTCAAAAATAAAATACATACACACACATCCGACAATAAGAAAATGTTGTTTTTCCATATGTAAGAAGATTGTAACTGTTTCTGTTTAGGTCTTTTCCACGAGTTATTTAGAATCTCACCTTCCAAGCCCTTTAGAAAATTTTATTACACCGCATTAACAAAGCAAAATAAAAAAATTCTCATAGAACTTTGAATATTTGTTCTCTTCCGAAGATCCATGAGTAGACAAACCCTATTTGACATTGTCGTGCATGTACCATACTTGGAATTTTGAATGCCACTTGTCACTTATGTATGCTACCAAATCCAAAAAGAGAGGGATTTGCTAGTCCATACATCCCTCCCCCTGAGTGACCTTATTAATTGTTTATTTGTATAAAATGCTAAAATGATCACACAATGGATATGCAATATGTGTATGTTAGAGTAGGGAAAAATAAAAATAAAAGTGAGGTGAATAGAGAGAGTTCATTGATTCGTAGTCTGAGTAAAATGTAATTACCATAAGTTTTTAGGTCAAATGTTACTTATAGTCGATGTTTGGTGATTGGAATTGGATTAGATTATTATGTAAAATTAGATAGCAAACACATCATTAAGAGATTAGATTAACATAAATATGCTATTACATGGCCTAGCAAGATTATATATACAAAAATGCTAGTCATACCACATTTATATACCACAATGTGTACCACCTATGCAAATATGGTATGCCTAGCATTGCTCTTATATATAACACGAGGACTACAATAAGGGGTAATAGTGAGGGGTTATAATGAGAGGTTCCTTAATAGCCATCCAATCAAGTGTATAGTTGTTATTGAATTGCTAGATTGAACCCCATCATTATAACCCCTCAACATAGTCCCTCATTATAGATATAATCCAATCCAAATTTAACCCCAACTTTTTGGTGGGATTCATAAGCCTACGACATTTGGGCTTATATAGTCCTACTCACCAAATGGTTTTGAGAATCATCTCCAACTCATTAAACATGTCAAACGAAAATGTACATATTGACTAATCCAAAAGGTATATTTTACCTTTGCACGTTGTCAGCACGTCGCTCACATCACTAGATTTAAGGTATGTTAAAGAAAGATATAAGGACCAACTTCCAAATTTTTTCCATGTTTAAAGTAGAAGATAGATTATTGATGAATGACCCTTATTCATGAAGGTAGGAGAGGAAAAGTTTCCTTAATGACTAATCCATCTTCTAGCTTCAACTTGACCAAAGTTTGAAAGTTGGCCTCCATTTCTTACTTCAACCTACCTTAAATCTAACGAGTCATCCAATACAATATAATCCTAGACACCAACCTAATCTTCTAGGTCTTATGCTCCATCTAGGGGGTCTGATCAAGATCAAGCACTTTCAATATACTAATCCATTTTGTCAACAAATTGGGACTTTTCTTTCTTGATCAACCTATACAATATTGTGACAGTTGATCTCTTGAAAACTTCCGACCATGGTTTTTTTTTTCTGATTCAACAATGCATCGACTCAAGTTTTAGCTAATCACACGCTTGATCCAATAAACCCTCTCCTAAGTAAGAAGAATTAGATAAGCCCCACTTCAGTGCTCAACAAAATGGAAGTGGTCTCTGCCCCTCCTCTCTTCTCCTATTTTTCCCCCTCTTCTTTTCTCCTCTTCCTTTTCAACTCCTCTCTTTCTCTCTCTGAATTTCTAGGGTTTTTTTTTGTTTGGTTTTCATTATTATTTAGGTTCTTGGGTTGCAGTAGTTTCAATGGTGTTTACCCTGTCCCCGTTGTTGTGGCAAGAACTGTTGTAGCGACAAAGGTTTTTTGTTTTTGTTTGAGTCAACCTTTTTTCAAGATTGTGGGTTTGGGTTGGTTTTGTTTGGTGTGAGTTATTTGGTGTTGAATAAGAGCATCAACTCTTTCGAGTTTGATGCGTGTTTATGATCTTTCTACGAGAGAGTTTACATTGTGGATGTTATACTTGATTTTTCTAGACATGCTTTTATGCCGAATTCTTTGGTCGTGTGGCAATGGAAGGTATACTATATGAGTTTGATGTTGTCATTGGATCCCTCCATATTGGTTATAACCTCTTTGTAGGTAGTGGTTGTAACCCCTTTATGGGTAGCAGTTGTAACCCTTTTGTGGATAGTTCTAGTGGCCCTTATAGCTATTGTATTTATATTGGCCTCGTGGAGTAATTTATGAATGCAATCTCCCTACCTTTTGACCCCAAAAAAATAAAAATAAAAACCCTCTCCTCTTGTCCATCAAGTTCAAAATAATATCCACACCTAGAGCCTACTGTCATGTGTAACCCTAATCTAGACTAACTACTCTTACAACAGAGCAATGTCTTGTCCTAATCTTAATCCTTGACTCAAACCTTCAATCTTTATGCACTTGAGCCGCCATGTTGCTCCAGACACAGATGTCAATGCTAAGCACACCCATACTCCTTAACCTCTGATGTTTTCTTATAAATACATACATGTCATGAAATTGCGTGATGTTCAAACTACCTACACACAAAAAGCACCCTATTCCCATGTCCAGCCAAGAAAGAAATTTATCCCAGTCCAATCTCTTAAGCCCAAGCCTAGGTCTAAAACAGTCTTGTCCGAATTTTGATCATCTTGACTTCCTCATCTTCGATTGTAATTTACTCGAGTCTCCAAGTTGCCCCAAACACTTAAACATACCCATGTACCCATCCTTCTAAGCTTTCATTATACACATCCATGTCATGAATTTACCAAAATGTCTCACATTAAAGTTCACTCATACAATATTTTGTTTTTCTCTTTCAACCTCAGAATATTTTGATCAACCAACTATATAGCCTTAAAACAAATGTGTTTTATATATGATGTCTCATTCTGATATTAAAGTCTAGATTTCTGCTTAATTTTGATGTCAGTCGACTAGTTGATGTCTGTTGACCAACGTGATGCTTATAACTATATGAAGCACAGTGCTTCTATCAGCTGCAACTTCAAAGTTGAAATGATGTTGGTTGTAATCAAATAGCTAAAAAATTTCTCATCTAGTTGATTTTTTGTATGAACGATCCTCCAAAAAGAACATAAAAAGAGAACGGGTTCAATCATTAGCCCCGTCGAGGGTGAGATGTTCAAGTTTTTCTTAAACGACATACTCAGTTCAAGCTTCTTGCATGCATATGCGTGCGCAGTTGAAGCTTCTTGTGCATGTGTGTGTGCTCGCTGGGTCAACATAAGTACAAGGTTGATTCATGCTCGAATGCGGGTCTAACAAAATAAATATTTATGTTGCTAGATACGCATGCTGATATGAATAAAAAATCATGTTGTTGACTTAGAAGCAAACACTTCAACCTGATAAACTTCCACTGATATTTTTGTTGAAACTGCAGCATGTAGAAAAGCAATATAGTTGAAAACTGATGAGCCCGTTCGGAATCAATATAGAAACTGCTGACACGGGTGCAAACAAAAATACGGGCAGAATATTCCTCTCCAACAACATTTGCCTACAGCCTCGTTCTCCTCCTCATCATCATCATTTTCAGAATCACAATCCAAGCCATAAATCCTTTACGATATCATCATCACCCCCCTATTATCAGCCTCGTCCAGAATAATTTTAGTCAGCTGTTAGAATCTAGTTTTAAGAATTTACTAACAGACAGTCATAGAGACACACTTCCAAACTCAGTTCCCACCTCTGTCCTGATTCAATCCACTGCAATAATACCAACTCTGGAAATTCCCATTCAACTCTAAAGTGCCACGCAGCTGTATCGATTGAACTGACATTAGTAACCGGACAAGCTCTTGTAGACATAGTTCAGAAAATATGAAAGCAAGGCTCTTGATCATTGATAAATATGCAGTTCCAAATACAGGCTTTATTCTTGTTATGTATCAGCAATACTTGATATGCAAATGAGTGAAACAAGCTAGTATGAAATCATATAGCAGCTAACTTACAAGGGGAAAAAAAGGAGGGAAATACAGAGTTGTTTAGTTCTTATGTCACATATTCAGTTATGTCTAATGGTCCCAATTCTTGAAGAAACTGAATTTAGAGTTTAAGAAAGTTGATTGGCTAAAACAAGTTAGGATGGGAAACAGATACATATCTCTTAGTTCCCTACTTCAAACAATGTCCGCTTGAACATCTGAAAACCATAGATTTACCAGATATCACAGCTTACAAGATATATTATTTCGGGGGTGTAGATTAACAGTATATAGTCTAAAATGTTATCATGATATGTTGGTTTTCTTTTGTTACATGTCCGTGTGCAGCTTCTTGAAAATACATTCCTAATTTTTTTGTACCAAGTTAACCAAAAGCAAAGAGTGTTTCTGACAAAACTGAATCTTCTTTACCAGCATAAAATCAGTAATTGAACGATACAACAAAGCGAAAGAGGAGCACCATCAATTTGGAAATCCAACTTCTGAGATTAAGGTATTCTTCAGTTCTGAGTCCTGCATTTTTTTCTTTAATAGTTTATCTTCAAGGCGTATTTAAAATATGAGTCTTCAACGTGCTGTTCATTATTACAAATAGATTATCTGGCATGATAAACCAATCATGAAATCATACAGCAAAATATGCATTGACTCAGACATATATATATATATATATATATCTGTAAAGTTATCTCATTCTATAAATTTAATGATTCTGAATAAAATAAACCAAATTATTGAATAAATTTAGAAATTATTTGAGAAAATAATGAAATTAAAAATGAAAACAATAGGACATCCCAAACTTTCAGAAGAAAAGGACGTTGGGAGAAAGGATGACTAAACTGTTGGATTACATTAAGAAATCAAATAGGCAGAACGCATCAAGATGTTAGTAACAAGTAAATATAATACGGTACAGCAGCCACTTCCAAAAATTTGTAGGACAGCCAAGGAATACTGGAATTGCGTTTCAGTCAGTTTCCAAAGGTGTGGATAAAAGAAATATTGGCAGTTCTAGCTTATACTGTCTCAATGACGGCTGCTTTTTCAGGAAAAACACATTCAAAATAACTCATAACCATGAAATATGATACCCAAACTTTTCCAAACCACAATTTACAAAAATACATAAACTAAATTTAAAAAGAAACACCGTTCTCCATACACAACCTGAAATCATGGTTGTATGTTGGAAGTTGGAAGTTGGAAGTTGGAACACATATCATCTGAGCAGCCTCCATATAATGGCCCAAGTGGTCTCCTTTGGTGGTATTGGAATGCACCAGTTTTATGGCTTTCACTCACAATATTATTTTGGTGGCAATTTTCATATTACCTTCCTAC
The DNA here is from genome assembly GCF_029339155.1 of Prunus mume. Lineage (NCBI taxonomy): Eukaryota > Viridiplantae > Streptophyta > Magnoliopsida > Rosales > Rosaceae > Prunus > Prunus mume. The sequence goes on along the minus strand of NC_142699.1, from coordinate 4,096,044 downwards.
CTAGATATACAAACTTCTATTGCTCATAAATTATGTCTATACACTCGAATGAAATTGCAACCTCACCCATCCTAAGAAATAAATAGAAAATATTATTAATAACCATAATGAAGCCATACAATTGCACAAGTACATTAGCCTATCAAAAGTGTTGTATTTAGCAGAAGTAAATTTTCAATCAGACGTGACGAAATATGGTGTTCACAATAAAATCATCAGCTGCTTCGCAGTGAATAATAAGTTAGCAACAAGGTAAAAGAATATGAGAAAAAAAAAAAATCTTAGTACACAGTTAAGAAGATACCGTTAAAAAGTTCAAAAAGTAGAAACATAAACTGTCAAAGAAGTAGTCCTCTCAGAATCCATTTTGTACAGGCTACAACGACTGTCCAAAATAACGCATTTAGAAAGATTTTTTGAATTAAAAATCCAGATTTCACCATTGTTTATGTCATTGCTCGCAAGCAAGTTTTGCTTCTCTACTGTCACAGAAATAACACACAAGAGCACATAATCTCAAACCACTTATTCCTTCTTCCAACTTGTCGATTAAAGTTCACCTCTTAAACGATAAAGTGATTTGTATGTCACAGAAAGAAAACTGTGATAGCAAAGGACTTCCATGTATAACTAGTTGCCAATTCAATGTGTATTGTCTAATTCATGAGCAAAAGTTAAAATCATAGTTCAATCCAACCTTGATGACTTGGTGTCGATCAAGAATTGGATTATTTTCCTTCCGTCTTGTCGCATCAATGAAACGCCTAAAAGAAACGACTTAGATGACAGGAAGACTATGGACAGACTAGATTGGCAAAGTCAATTCAGATTTAATGCTGTTTCATCCGCCAAATCCATAATGCCCGCCATTTGCAATTGCAGAAGGAAAAGATCAGTCCAGAGACCACACACGCGACATAAAGACAAAGCCCCTAAAGCTGCACAGCTTTCAAAATAATTCCATTAAAAGATAGTTCATTTTTCTTTATAGATCATAGTAACAAAGTTGCAATTTCCTGGAAGTTCAGGCATTAATCCTAAACACGATGTGGAATCGAGGAGCAAAGATGAATGGCTAACCTCCCAAAGTTCAGTAACAATGGGAATTGGGAATAGAGGTTATTGCTAAGACAAAGCGTCAAATATGTCTGCTCTCACATTCGTGAAGTTGTTTCAGTAATAAGAAATTGGTTCACCATTTCCAGGGGAATCTCTTTTTAGTTTGAGGTATTTCAATTCAAGCAGGGAGCTCTGAACAAGGGTCAGAACGCAACTGCTGATAAGACTCATCCCAGAGGCACCAAAAATCTCTCAGAGAATTTCCCAGTTCCACTTTTCCTTTCTAGACCAAAAACCTCTCTATAAAGCTGTACATATAGGAGGTAAATGGAACCATAAAAGAAATTAGGGCAAGAAAACAATTGTGCATCGCTCCTTGATCATATAAATCAAGTCCTACATCCATACAAAGGCATCATATGCCAAAATGCTAATGGTGGCAACAATTTACAGATTTTCTGTTCTTGTCAATAGAAACGTCTGTGCATTGCAACTTTCTATTTCTACTAATTATAAGAAACCAGGATGCTATTAAAATTCAGTTCCAGCTGCGTACCTGACTTTGATCCTTTAGCTCGCAGACTAGCAATGGACCCCTAACTAGTGTCATGTTAAGCTCAATTTCTCCTTTATGGCGCCATCAATTTAGAGAACTAAAATGCAAGCACATGATGTGAGTTACATTATGCAACTGCATAATGCAGGTATAAAAGAGGTTACAATTCAAGTAGCAGCTAATGCTTGCATACAAAAGATGTTGCGAGTAAGTAGTTTATGATCGTTTAATACAAGCTCATGATTTTCCTTGCATGTTTACATTGGTATATGAACAAAACCTTTATGCTGACCATAATATCATACAAATAAGAGCCTTGTTTTCACATATAGCTGCCATTATGTTGAAGTGGCCAATTTCCACTTAAATATGTTCATTGTAATAGTTATGACTAAAAGTGGTCTTTTTTTACTTCTTAGTTATGGCAAAGGGAGGCAGCAATGTTGAGGCAACAACTTCAAAACTTGCAGGAAAACCATAGGTATAATGATTTTCCTTTTTATCACGAATTTATTGTATCATATATTAACCATGAAACACAAGCACTATAGAAGCACAAATAGAAATGAAACATTAGAAAGTCAGAATACAATTAGGATGTCTACATGTGACAGGATAACATGCGCGTTCTAACAACACTTCACTAAAAACTTCATTTCCTAAAGCATTGCTCTATTCATAAAGGTGAGATATCTAATTCTATCACCAATTGCATACCTGATGTTTCAACATTTTTTTTTTAGAAGCTTCAGAAGGTGCTAATATCAAGAAGTTAATTATTTTTTGGATCATTCAACAGACCTGAGTGTAATTTAGTTTCCTACATTAGATTTCTTTCTTTTCCATCTTTTGGGAGAAGCTTTGAATTTGAGCTTCTCCAGAAACTACATTTTCACCACTACAATTCATAGGAAAAACAGATTAACAAAAAAGCACTTTATATGGTGCGAAACTGCTGCTCAGTTGTGCCAACAGCTGCACCAAATGGACACTTACAGTAGTTGGGTTAAAGAGGTAATGAAGAAGATGAATGTAGGGGAAACAAATTGAACTTAATGGAACCCCTATTGAAGGTTGGAAATTCTTCAGCAATATGGTATGGCCTGACTTTCTAAATACAATCCTATTTGTAATCGCACCTTATTGGCTTTCTTCTAATAAACTGTTCATTTCTTATAAATACAATAATATAATTACTTGACTAATTACCTAATTTTAAAGAACAAAGGTGAAGCTTAGGGTAAAACTATATATTTTGGGTTAAATCTTCAGTCATAACATGACACTTTGGTTGGAGGGGAAGGGGAAGGAGTGTGGGGGCAGTGTTGGTATGCATGTACATAATAAACTAAAGGCATGAAAAAAAAATTGGAGAAGAAATGTGATTTTTATTCTAGAACAAACAACTATAGAACCTATCTTCTTACTGAAAGGGACCAGTGGAAGAGCTTAGAGAGAAAAGGATTGGTCATATATGGTTTTCATAGATTCAGAAGTACAGTTTCTAAGCAGTGGGCTATAGATAAAAGGCGGAAATACTAGGTCAGTTTTTTTAAAATAATAATAGGCCTTTATCAATTTGGAATTAAGTCCCAACCCAACCTTTCCAGCAGTGATCAATAAAGACATTTACACGAACTTTGCAAATGACATCATGCTATTAAATTAAAACATGAAATAGCAATATTAGTAGATCAATTTGATTGCCAAAACAAGATCTAAGAGAAAAGGAAACGAGATACCAAGTCTACGTTAAAGTTCCTAAGAAGGAAGTACACTGGAGTTTACAAAAGAAGGTAGTTCATTCCAAAACATCAGTTCTAGGTAGAGGATTAACAAGCCAAAACTAGCAGAGGAAGTAATAGTTTATTCCAGATGACTAAAGGTTTTATTAAGGAATAGGGACACAACAAAGTCTGCAGCACTTTGCATATGTTAATTGATAAACTTACTACATCTATTTACAATTTTGTCTAATAGTTTTGCAATCTGGAAATGATAAAGACATAAGAATAAGTTATCATAAATTTCTGTTTTTCTTTTTTATTGTTGAAGTATTTTTGTTTTTGGGCCAATTGTTGTTCAGCTTTATGATATTGAAGGGCATCTTATGCTGTATACTTGATTATGAAAGACCTTAGCTGTTGGAAATTCATAACAATAAGTTTTCTGCTTTTCCAAATTTCTTTTATGACATAAACTTGTGCTATTCCAATTTTATCACAACCAAGTGTTTTTAAGGTACGCACACTGTTGGCATATAAAGACATAAGGCCATACTGAGAGTAAGTTCTAATAAATATGGTTTTATCTGCCAAAGAAGTGTGGTATTAGAGAGAATGAGCTCAGGTTAACCAAAAATTTTTAATGAACCAGCAAAGAAATTTACATACTGCTGTCAAAAGCAAACAGATTAAATGTTCATTAAAAAAAACTCTAGCCATGTTAATCAAACACCGATATTAATTATGCTTTCACTATCACATTTGGAGAACTTTTACCAAAAGAAATAAAAGAGAAGAAAAGAGTTAAGATTATCAGAATAAATTAAATTCTCATCAACTTATCAAAAGCTGTCACTAAATTTATGTTTACAATCACATTTTGGGAACTTATGCCAAAAAGAAAAAGAAAAAGAAAGTTAAGACTTTCAGAACAAATCAAATTTTCATATCAACCTATCTTTATGCATGAAATGATTTTCTATTTCAAAGAGATCTTCACATCCACAAGTTATGTTGAAAGCACTATCACTTGGTATCGTATTGAGGTAAACTCAAGAGAAACCTCATACATGCTTTAGCTCATATCTATCTTCACAAATGTATCAAATGATTCTAGAACTGCTCATGGTTCAAATACTACCAAATTAATAAACAAAGCAGGTGGAGTCATTTCAGTGTATATACTGCATTGAGCCCAAACAACCAGTGTAACCATAAAGATGTTTAGCATCAAAAGAGAATTGTTATGCATCTCATAAATCCAACTCACTACTGGATTTAAGATGTCCAAAATCCATGTTTGGGCCTAAACAATGTTTACCTCTCAATCATTACAGGCAAATGATGGGCGAAGAGCTTTCTGGCCTGAGTGTTAAAGATTTACAGAATCTGGAGAACCAATTGGAAATGAGTCTTCGGGGTGTCCGAACGAAAAAGGTAAGACACTGTCATTCTCTACGCAATCACTCATTCTTTGAAAATAAACTCTTTAAATGTTTGTGTATGGTGCTAAATCAAAAATTCCACTTTTGTAGGACCAACTTTTAATGGATGAAATACAAGAACTAAACAGAAAGGTTAACTTTGCGAAACTTTGGTACCATATTCAGCATGTTCCTCTTTATTACTTAAGCAGCTAAATTTAAACGTGTGTGTGCAGGGGAACCTCATTCACCAAGAAAATGTCGAGCTGTATAAGAAGGTAAACCTAACTCGTCAAGAAAACATGGAATTATATAAGAAGGTACTGGTTCTGATAACTAAAACAGACGTCAACTATCCTCAAAAGACTGATAAAAAATCTAAAAGTCCAACGTACAACATATTGCAACATTTTTTCAATAACACCTCAACAGAAAAGTTTCACATCCCAGGTTTATGGAACAAGGGATGTAAATGGAGCAAATAGAAATCCCCTTCTGATAAATGGTCTAGGTATTGGAGAGGACTCACATGGACCTGTCCAACTCCAGCTTAGCCAGCCACAGCAGCAAAACTGCGAGACAGCAGGAAGAGCTACAAAGCTGGGGTATACCTCCCTCCCTAAAACTCCATCATTCATTATGATTAACATTTTTAATTTGCCAAATGTTGATTAAATTGTTTCCATGATGACTACTGCAGACTACAACTACATTAGCAAAGAAGATGCATCAGAGTAGGACGACGTTACTTGATTTCTATCAAGAAGAAGGTTGATGGCTACAAATTTATGTTCTATAAGAGGAATGTGGTAAAAGAATCACAGAACAATCAGAAAAGGACCTTGATTTAAAAGCAAACAATGCTTTGATGTGTGTGTGACAATCAAAGAAACCAACTACATATGTAAAGATGAGATTTATATATAATAAAGAATAACTGAATTGCACTTCAGGTGCAATGCAGCTTTTAAAATCTCTAAGTCTGTCTGCATCCATGAAATAAGCAAACTTGCTCTGAAGGCTGACATTTGCACTCGTATTGGAAAATATGGTGGAATGTTTATATGCAGGTTATCAATTTGTTCAACAAAAAATATCAAGTCCAGCAGTTGCTTTAAAAAAGATGAAAATATAAAGAGAAAGAAGCAAAACTGTTGAATCATCTCAACTTAACTGCATTCAAGTTCAGTCCACCCAAGTATTGTATTTCACAAAATGGTATTTGAGGTACTTACCTTGTTCACGCAATTTGATTTACATAGACAGCATCAAGAGCAATTTCATGTCCTTATCGCAATATAATTTCCTGCATGGCAATAATAGAGGGTTAAGCACGCACACTAAGGGTTATCTGGTCATTGACAGTTTTCTTTATAATATACTATATATTTTGTATGCAGACAGAGGATAGTGCTACAAATAATATATATTACAGAAAAATAGAGAGAGCGAGACCTAGAAGATTCCACGCACTTGAACCACCACAGATTATCATACAGGTAGGTATGACAATATGCAAAATTCTTTTATTATAATAAATTTTCTCTAGGACTAGTTAAATGAAATGGATTCAAATTTTAAGTTATCAGCTGGGAAAAAAATCATGCATGGTCGAATGGAAGTAAAACTCATTAATGCTAGTTACCATCAAATGTTGATCCTGGACCAACTTTGATTGAAACAAACATAGAATTTGTGAGTACAATGTTTCATTTATCAAATGCAGCGCAATCCATAAATATTAAGGCTCCAGGACCATTACACAGTAATTCTTCTTATATGAAGTTAGGACTAGAAGACTATGCACGCCTAGCTTGCAGACACCAGACAATCCAAAGCCACTCTACGGTATTTACTTATGTAAACAACATAACTCTAATTAAGATTACCACAATCAGATCCATGTGTTCAGAATTATAGTTTCCAAATTTGTATCAGACACCAAATAACTTGCAACAGGAATGCAATTTGAGCAGAGACATGCAATACCATGTTGGAAGTCTTACATACTGCCACAGATACGGAAGATATCCTATTCGAGAGGGAAGATCACATATGCCACATTTGAGAATCAACTTTTGGTAAGCTGGGAAAACAATATTCATGAGATCAGGTATTTTATGAACTCGAGGATCAGGTATCAAAGGCCTACCTGGCATAGCTTGCAAAGAAAGGTTCCTTCCTTCTCAGCAAGTCTTAAACACGAAAACATGTTCAAACAAAAAATCAGGGTCTTCTGATTCTGAACCATTTCATTCTTCTTAAATACTTAAAAGGTTTTATTTACTTTAGAGATTAAAAAAAAAAATTATTTTTCTTGTCAAAACTTTAGAGATAAATCTAACCCTTCTCCACCCTTCGGTGAGATGAAGCGTAGTATGACCGTCAAGATCTGTGTTCTAAAAGAGTCTTTAAGAAGAGGGGGAAGAATGTTGAGATCATCTGTTCAGATATTAAAAAATCTTCCAGATATCTTTTAGTCGTTGCAAATCTCCAAACAGAAGATATAACTTATGTTGAGTAGCATATTTGCAAACTTTATGCAATGAATAGAAAGAAAGAACTTGACATGCTTCGATAATCCATAATTTGACGTTTAAAATAATATGCAACTCAAATCTTATCAAACCAATACATTAAAAGAAAAGGGAAAAGAATGACAATAGTTTTAGGTTTCTCAAGCATAACTCCAAAACTCAATCTTGATATAATGAAAATATAGAAAAGAAACTGTTGGCACCCCAATAAGTCATTCTGCAAGACTTCCTTTTGTTTTTACAGAGGAGTGGGATCACTTTTTTGGAGTGCCAATAACAGCTCTGTATGAAAAAAAACAAACCCCAAAAATCTGGTAACATGCACAATATCCGAATGCCCATTTCAAGAGGAGCAAAACACGCAAAAATGAGTCACTTCTCGAAACAAAAATAGTACTTTCCAGGACAAAAGAAAACAATAGAACATGGTTTAAGAAAAGAAAAATCATTGAGATAGTAGCAGGCAAAAGACAATGAAATCAACAAAATTGTAAGCATTTGCTGCATTTGGCAAGACTAAATAGGACTCTGGGATCTCAAATCTTCCATGAGGAAAATAGCTGTTTTAACCTCTGCAGAAAGAACAAGGAAATCACCGGAGTTAGGGGGGCACTGTAGTGACCACCAAGGGCTCCAATGCTCATAATCATTGAAACTGCTTCAAAAAGAAAGAGAAAGAATGTGCAAAGGCTAGGGTTTGTGAGCAATAACTTGCATACCACTGCAAAGTGAGGAAGAGGAAAGATTCATACTCCAAAGATTGTTTAGAATAACCGAAATCTTTGGGAATAGAAAGTCCTTAGTACAAATATATTGGATGTGGAGATCTTAGCCAATAATTTGCGCTGATCCCTTATTAATAGGGAGAAAGATCCATCTATGGATGGAAAGTAACTTTAATTGGAATTCCGTGGTGCAGGTGGAGTTCATGTTGGTCTAGGAATGGTTTGTGATGTGCTAAACTAATTTATCTGAACTCCCTATTGAGAAAGCCTGTGATACACTGAAATCTAACAGCGTCTATGCATTAGGGAAGTCTAGGGTATTTAAGTAAGGGATATGAATCCAAACGTCAACTTGGGCTAGCACTTTTTGAGGAGGGCCCTCGGTTGTTGTTACAAAATACCCTTGAATCCCACCTTGGCAATGTGATAAGGAAATCCAGAGTACTTAAGTATCAAGCAAAGCCTGCGAATCCAAATGTCAACTTGACCTAGAACTTTTGGAGAAGGCTTTGGGTTGTTGCAAAATGTATTGGAGCAACCCCGTCCATTGCCTATTTCCAACTAAGGGTTCATTGTTACTATGATGACTCTTGCAAGTGAGGGAAGGGATGATGCCCCCATGCTCTGTGGGATAATGTGGATGTAAAGGAAAGTAAGTAATTGTGTCCCAATAACCAAAGTTTTCACACTGGCAAGGGGATATTAGGTATCATTGATTCATAGGCTGGCCAATGATTGCATCTCATATAGAAACTACCTGTCCATTATGTGGTCATTTTTTGTGAGGATGCAAAGGCCTAGAGGAGAGGAGATTATGATACCCCTAAATGGTAAATTGGCAATTTGTTGAGGAGACTTCGGATACTTTGGAGGAAGCCTTGTGTATACTCTGAATCCTACATTGGCTATGCATTTCCAAGATCTAAGTTGATTAAGATAGGCTTATCAATCCAAATGTTAACTTAAACTACTACTTTCTTAGGAGGCCTTAGATAGTATTAGAGCCACCTAGTCCATTGCCTACGTAAGGAAGGCACCCTCCCATTGACGGAAAGGGTGTCATACCCCAATGCTAAAAGGTAGCATAGATTCATAAGCAGGTAAATGAGTGCATACCACATCAAATAGGCTCGTCCACTAATAAATGTTCTATGTATGTTTCCCATATTGGTAAGGGGACCAAGGCCTAAAGGAAGGGAGATTGTGATACCTTTGAAGACTCCATCATGTATGAATTGGGAAAATATATGGTACTTAAGTAAGGTCTAGGAATCCAAATGATAACTTATGCTTGCACTACTAGAGGATACCATCAGATTTTCACACGCCCTCGCACATGTAGCGAATTTTCAAGCCTAACACGTGGACAACACATATTGGGTAACGTGGGGCACGTGTGGCCGTTGGGCTTCACACGTGGGCAAACCGCTCTGATACCATGAAGGAAGTTGAGGTTCCACCCCAAAACCAATTGGACTCCTTACAAGCCCTTTTAAGGTTTGTTAGTTTTCCAATGCGGGACATTTTCACCTTCACATTTCACATTTCTTAGAAATGCAATTTTTGTGTTTTTATAACTAAACTACCCCCATATGATTTATTAAAAATGTTTTTTTTTTCTTTCAAAATTATGGTATTTGTTTTTCTTTTTTTTTTACAATAATATTTAAGACACCAACTGATGTGGCAATTTCTTATTTGTTGTGGATAAGTAAGGTTCCTAGTGGGCTCAAAATGAAAACAAATGACATACTGCCACATCATTGATGTCCAAAAATTGGTGCAGTAAGTTGGTGTTTGTAGTATTACTCTTTTTTTTTTCAAGGATATTATTTTAAAGAAAAACATATTTTAATTCATAGTACTACATGAACAAAATATTGGAACAAGAATAAAAGGTCTTTTTGGTTATCATGTTCCAATAGACACTTGAATGGGGCCTTAAGAAATGAAATGTTTTTAAAAAAAAAAAACTACTGAAGTACTTTTATTGCTTTTAATTTCAAAGAATAGTTTCATATTTTAGGTACAAATAATTATTAGGTCTACATTTGTAAGGATCGAGCTCAAGCTTAAGCTCTAGCATAACTCAATTTACAAGTTCATTCATTAATGTAAAGCTTGCCAATTTTTAGAATGCCAGTCTAGATAAGCTTGATTCAAGCTCGATAAAAAGGAATAAGAACATGGTAAATACTTATTGACAAGGGGTCGACTCAGTTTATTTGCATCTCTACTTCCATAAACTTGTACTATGTTATGATTGTTATCTAACCGCACACTAACTACCAAAATCACCTCCATATTTTTTTCCTGCCTCCCATCTGCACAAACTATCATGCTCCAGTACATATCTTGATAACCACCAACCAAACTTTAATTGAACTTAAAAAAAATTTTGACCCCTAAAATCCACTATTTGTACAATGCAAATACATACGAAAAACTTGAGCACATTTTCAAGTCACTAAACATTATCAGTCTTCTCCCAAGTGAAAGACTTCACATACACTTTCAACTATCTGAAAAGTTTTATTAAGAAATATGAAAAGCCGCATGCGTCCTCAAGGCTACAAAAGGGCTTATTATATGCCTATTCCAATAACTATATTCATTAAGAAACGCACATTTAGAGTATACATCCATAACTTTATTCAAGAATCTAGATTATGAATGCACATTCATAACGCATTGACAACTATTAATAATGGTTGAATGTTCATATTGTAGTATAAACATACGATTGTACATATTGTACATTCCTAATGTACCTAACATGAATTTAATTTAATCTACTATATCAGAAAAAACACACTTAATGATGTGGTGAGATTAAAACAATAACATAACCTAAGAAGGGCAAAGGAACGCATCTTGTTCCATTGACCCATTTACAAAGAGGCTTGTAATTGATCACGGGTTAACCCCAAATATACTATATAAGCTACTTTGATGCTTGTACAAGACTGTATATACTACTAATGCATACGTATAAGCACATCATGAATAAAACAGAAATTTTGGAGTTCGATTTGTCAGAAATATAATGTATCAACCACAAACACCATCCAATTAAAAGTTAAAAAAAAACTAATTAGAACAAAAACACGGAACACATATCGTGGATTTCACATAGATATGAGAAGAGAAAAAAAAAAAAGCGGGTGCAATTAACAAGGTAAAGTTTAAAGTAAAGTTAAAAAGTCATCAAAACAGTACTGAGACAGCCAAGTTAAAAGCGATTTGTAGTGAGTACTGTACAATTTACGGCAAGAATAGAATGAAAATATCCTAATCAAAATAAAGGCATGACAAGAAGTAGTAGCTTGTACCTGATTTCAGAGCCCAAGTAGGCGTCTCGGAAACAAAATCACCTTCCTTCATTATATCCTGAAAATCAACATTCCAAGAACAAAAAACATAAACTAGTGTAAGTACAATTGCAAACGAGTCTCACTGGCTATATATTTGCAAATTTTGCAATATAAGTACTGAAAAAAGAGCTCAATGCAACATTTGGGTGAGCTAGAAATCATCAGAAATGAAAGAAAAGCATGACACTTACGACTTTTAGCCGCGTAGGGCATGCGATAAGTCCATAATTACACGATTCCCAGCTCCACCTCCGTTTACGCTTATAATTTCTCAAAATTTTCTCGGCAGCCAAACAAACCGTTAGCTCAAAGACGAAACGGATATTCCGTCCTGAAGCAGCAAAATTGGGAGCTCGGAAGCCGTAGAGGCAATAGAATAAAGCAAAAGAAGGAGAATGCAGCCTGAGAGACGCAAGGATGAGAGGAAATTTCAAGGTCGGTGGCGTCCATGGAAGAAGCGGAGACGAACTGAGGGAAGAGATGAAGATGAGGAGATCTATTTCAATGGTGGAGGAGACAAGGTAGAGAGCGTATGCCTGACGAAGAAGAAAGAAGAAGCTTCATGAGAGAATTTAGAGAGAGAGAGAGAAGTAGAGAGAGAAAAAATATCTGAGAAGGAAAAGAATAAAAAAACGAAAGGGGAAATGATGTGGGGGAGGACTCTGAGAGATGGTGGGGGCTATGGAGAGTTTGGTGGGGGCTATGGAGGAAGAGAGAGAGGCTGCGATGCCCCCACTTGATCTAACACGTCATCGATCAATCCAGGCTCTCCTCTTTTTCTTCCATTTGCTGATTCTCCATTAAATTAATTAAATTAATTAAATAATGGTGGAAGGGAGAAGAAGAAAATCTAGGGTTTCGGATTCTCCCCCAAGTCGGGTTTTTTTGAAACCTGAGACATGTTATTTGGTCGCTCGCTGGCTGCTGCTTTGGCCAAAAACGAGCAGCTCCTCAGCCAGCCTTGAAGTCTGATGCGTGCGTAGGCATTGACGTTATACAATGTACTTTTTTATTATCTTCAAATTACAACTTGTTTTCCTTTTATGAATTCAATACAAAAAGAAACAAAAACAAAAGTGATAAGACGCGGATGGATACAACATTGCACAACTCAATTGCCACTCGACACGATTGTAGAAGGATACATTATTGGGGCATCCCCAATCATAGCCTCAAAATAGGACTCTAAAAATGTGGTGGATGGAGAGCTATTTAGAGCTTTGGTAGAATATTTTAGACTCTAAAGATATCTTTCCCACAATGAGGGCTTTATATTCGGGGCTCTATATGATTTTTTTATGATAGTATTTCATTCAACGCATTATTGTTTCGCTTTTATGGCAAAGGATACATTATGAATCTATTTTGTTGCAAATATGTGATCAGGATTAGACCTGGCAATATTGTACCCGTTAACACAATACAAATTTGCACCCAAAAAAAAAAATTTAAGCATTTGGGTTGATGCTAAATGGGTCATATTGAAAAGGGGTAGACCCTTTAACCACTTGTTAAGTTAATTGGTCGTGACGTGTAAATTAGCAAATACCATTTAAGAGTATGGATAGTTAAGGTCATGAGTTCGAGTCTTAGCATATGTGTTGTGTGTATGTGAATTTGGTATATTATCGCTCATTTCAATAGGAAATGTCCTAAAAAAACGTATGAGTAGTTTTATATTTTTATATATCTTTCTTCTTTTTCCTTCTGTCTTTTCTTCCTTCTCCCTCAACTATTCTCTAGTTGATTTTATTTATTTAATTTTTAATTGGTCGTGTCATGGTATTCGTTATCTTAACATGTCATGTTCATTTATGGTAATTTTTTTTTAATAATAGAATATTAGGCAGATTAGCTCCTAAGTGAAGGTCATAGGATGCAAGCATTCACCCTTAATCCTGAAGGAGTGGGGACCTAAACTTCCAGGAGCCCCTTGGCCTTCCCCATTTTTTATTAATAAATGAAGGAGAAAAATTAATACACCGAAGGGGCAAAAAATCAAAACCCCGCAAAGAAATATAGAAGATGCAAGCGCTAATACTGAAGAAAATAACAAAACTAGCACACAAAAAAAAAAAAAAACTGAAGTTGCACAAAGGGGGACAAGAGTCCCAATAAAAATTTAAAAAAGCAAAAAAAGTCTCATTAACTTAACAAGTCATGTTGTGAAGAAAATAACCAAACTAGCAAAACCTATAATGAGGTTGAGAAGAAAGGTTATGAAAAAAAATATTGAAGTCGCACATAAGGAAACAAGAAACCAAAAACCAAAAAAGTCCCTTTAACTTAATGGGTCGTGTCATGTCAACCCGTTAATAAAAGCATGTTGACACTAACACGAAAAATACTACCCATTTTCCAAGTAAGGATGGATGAAAACTTAAAAAAAAACTATAAATACTTGACTAGTATTTTTTTTTCCTTTTCAATAGGGATATAGATTCAAATTTGGAACATATTCTAAAAAATGATAGATAAGTACCACTAAACTGAAAGTTAGTTGGTGTATAGCTCATGTATTCATGCAATTCTCATTAATCCAACACATATAGCCCAATTTTCCATTAATGTTCTCTTTATATTTGGGATTGTTTTTGAAATGGCTAAAAACTCTTTCTAACAACCAAAAGCATTTAGCTCTTTCTGACAATTAAAAGCGTTTATAATAGTGTTTGGGAGAATACTTATAAGTTCTTATGGGTAGAAAAAAAAAATCGAGAATAGAGGTGTTGGGATGGCTAATGGGGGTGGGGTTTTTTCTTTTATATTTTTCAGATTTTTTTAAAACTTTTTAATACTATTATTTGATACTTTCGTAGGGTAATTTTAATTTTCTGTAATGTTACGAATTCAGCCTTAATTTAACGGAAATTTGGATTGAATTCTTTAAAATATGACGGTAAGCTCTAAATTGGCTTTTTAAAAAAAAATAATATTTGAGTACTTACTTAATGTACCTAAAAAATTGATTGGGGGCAAATTGACAATAGAGAAATAGTTCAGGGTCAAGACCGCAGAAAACCCTTTGCATAAATTTTTATGTTTTCCTCAGACAAAACCCTTTTCAGAATATGTATGTAGGAATTTAGCATAGCTTTAAGTTGTAATATTAAAAATGGGAATTAAAGAGAAATTGGCTCCATGTCGACTCGGCGAGCTGCAGCTATTTGTGAGCCGTTTGCAAAACCACTCGGTCGACGGTGTAGGCAACCCAACTGCGCCCATAAGAACTTGTTGTAGTCTCGAGACTCGGGACACGTGTTGGGACAGCAACAGCATCTACGGAAATCACCTACGACCACACGAAAACTAAATATGCCTGCGTGGGCCAATAAAACCCTGACACGTACCCGCTACCCTCGCGATCAGTTCCCTGAAAATCCCATCCAGTAGGATTTTATTAATTGTATTGGTGTTTCGAAGCATCCGGAAGCGAAAATTCTAAACAAACGCATAAAAGGTACAAAAAAGACAAAGTCCCACCCACCTGTCGTGGACACGTGTCGGCATCGTAGTTATTCGTCCAGTCATATGTCCGTATTTCTCATATTATAGTATTGCTAAAGGACAAAGATATTTGAGCTGCACAGTTCCAACTTGTAATCTGATATTGGGCGTATCACCTTTTTTTTTTCCTTTTCTTTTTCGGTTTGCTAATTGAAAATTGATGTCGTAGTACACATTAGGGGTAGTTGCGGTTCGGTAACCCCGAATTTTTACCCAAATCGCAAACCGACCGACTTATTTGCGGTATGATGATTTTTGAAACCGCAAAACCGGTTGATTATCGCGAATTAGCGGTTTAAAACCGCAAGTTATCAAGCATTCACAAAAATATAAATTCACAACCTAAATAAATAAATACACAACCTCAACTTCTCAAACATATATAAATTTACAATCTCCTCAACTTCTCAAACATTCATAACCTAAAGAAAATTAAAGTTACAATTTCAAGCATTCCAATTAAAGTTAAATTTCTTAAGCATTCCAATTCCAAATCCTTTAAAGTTACAAACCAAAAGGAAAATGCAAAGCAAAATGAATTAAAGTTACAACTAAAAAGAAAAATATAATTCAAAGTTAATTAAAGTTACAAACTAAAAGAAAAATGCAATGCATCAATGTTACAAACTCAAGTGTTGATGGTGAGTGGATTTGAAGAATATTGTTGTGTTGTTTGAACACCAATGTTATCTACAAATAAAACAACATAGTTTAGTATATTTTATTATAAGAAGATCAAATAAAATAATATAGATTGGCTATACTTTGCGGTTTGCGGTAACCGCAAGTTTTGAAAATCAAATATCGCAACCGCAACCGCAAATGCGGTTCGGTTCTTCATACCGCAAATGCGGTTCGGTTTACCGCGATCGCGGTTTCATTGCGGTAAATAGTCGATTGGTTTTTGCGGTTTTTCGGTCTAAAATGCCACCCCTAGTACACATACTTCACATTTTGCTATTGCATCCAATACGCATAACAACCAAAAGTCATAAGTTAGGTTTTAAGGTGCATCTTATTTCTACTGAAAGTTTCGTGGATTGTATAGAGACATGCTTGTAATATCAATTTAAAAAATTTAAAGTTTATTTTTCACATTATTTCGATCGTCGAAACTTTGAGAGCAGGCATATGAGGCTTTAAATATCATAAGGAGTACCAAGCATTTTATGGCATTATTTTTTGAAATGTTACAAGTATTTTTGTTAGTTATGTGATTACTTTTGCTCGAGATGACCAGCTCGGGTTTGCACTTTGTATGGTGATTTTGAGTTGTAGAGACAATGATGATACAGCTTTGTTTATGCAGGTGGGATTGGTGGTAACATTGGGCATGACCCACATGCACTATATACTCTTAAGTGCTGCGCAGGTTCTGACCTTATTTGACAAGCTTGATGTTCTGGATGTTGAAAAGGTTGCAAGTTGTATCCTTTGGCATATCTTTTTCTAAATTGAAATAAATCTTTATATATATACACTTTCCATTGGTGAATGGTATTCAAATAGTTGTTACGCCTTGTGTTGAGAGGCTTCTTTTCTTATAGCTTCCTAAAAGGAGCTTTTAACAGAGACAGGCATCTACAAAATTAGGCCACTAACTATATAAAGGAGATCGAATTTCAGAAAATTAAATCGCTAACTATATAAGTAGGTTTAAGGTACGTCTTATTTCTTAATTTGTATTTTTACATTTTTCTACTGAAAATTTCGTGGATCGTGTAGTGGCACACCTGTGTAACATTAATTTAATAAATTTGAAGTCCATTTTCAACATTATTTTGATGGCCGAAACTTTGGAGCAGGCATAGGAACTTTAATGTTACACTTATTATTTTTAGTTATACGATTACTTTTGTTAGATAAACATTGTTCTTGCTTAGTAGACCATTTTAAAATACAAATTCGTGAAATATAATGTGTGTTTATATGATCACCTTAAAGATGTTTTTATTTTATTTTAAAAAAACTTGATTAACAAAAGAGAGACAAGAAGAATGTGTTTGGTTTCCTGTTACTTTAATTGATAGTTTCGTAGCAATTACTAAATTTCATGCAATTTTTGTTCCTAAATTACCCTTGTATTAAATTTGAACCCCCACTTTTAAATATGCAATGTGGAGGGTATTATTGTAAAACAAACATATTTTATTATTGCATAAACTAAATGTGGAAGTGAAAAAATAAATTCCTTGTTTTCATTTTCCAAGAATTCCCACATAATGGAATGAAAGTCTTCTATTCACATGCCATAGAATGAGCATGCCAACTTCATTACCAAGGAGTCCATCTATTATGCGAACCAAACGGGTTGTCACTTGAGCATGAAAGTCTTCTATTCACATGCCCTATCATGAAAGTCTTTTTTCTTTTACTTTTATACAAGTAAACTTAGGATCTCGGGTGTAGTAGTAAATGTTCTTCTTAACCACTTAAGCAACAAGCCCATTGCTATCAATTTTATTTTATTTAAAATTTTAAAATTTTCATTTGTGTAATTATTATTTTTTTATTTGTCAAATTGTGTAATTCTTTAGAGTTTTTTTCATTTATATCTCCAATCCCTAAGGCCCAAAGGATGAGAAAGCCCTAAAAACCTTCAGTTTGGGCTAAGCCTTACTTGGGCTATGTGAAATATTATCAGGTCTGCCCTTGAGGACTTCTGTTCATTTGCCTCCCAGTTTCAACGTTTCAAAGTATGCGGCCTTTTCCACTATATACCCTGCATTTTGCAGAAGCGAGAAAACGACAGAAAACGGATAAGCAAAACGGCGGCACATTGTCACCCACCACCGCCTCTTCAGTCTTCAAGCCTCTCTGCTTTCTCTTATGTGATACCTGTTCTTCCTTTTGATAGCTTTTATTCAACTTAAAAAAAGAAGAAGGAAACAGGCTCTGGGTAAGCTTGCTCTCTCTAGCTTTATCTCTTCTGCTCTAAATTCATTTCTCTCTGTTACAAACACCCAACCCAAGTCTGCAATCTGTTTTTGTTTTTACTATCTTTGCTATATTTTTGTCGAAGCATGGGATTTTGAGTGCTTGGGTTTTGGTTTCTGTACACTAGGAAGTGAAGTTATGGATATGGTGGTACCTTTAAAGCAAACCCCTGATGGGTTTTGCTCATTTCACAGAGTTCATAGGAACAGTACAAGAAAGAGTGGTACTTTTTGGGGTAGGGTTAGTGATAAGGTTGGTCCCGCCACACCCAGTTCTGTGAGGGTCTTTGTGGGCTGCAGAACTCGGTTTCTTGTTCTGTCTGATAGCATTCAATGTAGAATACATGATGGTTACCAGAAACATAGGCGAAAGCCTGTACTTGTTGCATCGAAGGTTGAAACGCTTAGTTCCAATGGTAGGTTGCAAAATGTTGAAAATACCCCACATGGGAGTTTGAATAAAATGGATTCTTCGAATGGTTTTGAGGAATTTGAGAGTAACAATCAGCTCCGTAGACTGGTTAGAAATGGGGAATTGGAAGAGGGATTTAAGTTTCTTGAGACCATGGTTTATCGTGGCGATGTTCCGGATAATATTGCGTGCACGAGTTTAATCCGTGGGTTTTGTAAGAGTGGAAAGACAAGGAAGGCGACACGGATTATGAACATTCTAGAAGAGTCCGGGGCTATTCTTGATGTTATAACTTACAACGTTTTGATTAGTGGGTACTGCAAAGCTGGTGAGATTGATAATGCTTTAAGGGTTTTAGACCGCATGAGTGTTTCTCCAGATGTTGTCACTTATAATACAATCCTGCGTACTTTGTGTGATAGTGGGAAATTGACACAAGCGATGGAAGTTCTTGATCGGCAGTTGCAAAGGGAGTGTTATCCGGATGTCATTACATATACCATACTGATTGAAGCAACTTGTAAGGAATATGGTGTTGAGCAGGCTATGAAGCTTTTGGATGAAATGAGGAGCAAAGGATGCAAGCCTGATGTGGTAACTTATAATGTTCTTATCAATGGTATTTGCAAGGAAGGGAGGTTGGATGAAGCAATCAGATTCTTGAATGAAATGCCATCATCTGATTGCCAACCAAATGTCATTACCCACAATATTATTTTGCGTAGCATGTGTAGTACTGGGAGGTGGATGGATGCTGAGAAACTATTAGCTGACATGGTTCTCAGAGGCTGCTCTCCTAGTGTTGTTACTTTCAATATTTTGATTAACTTCTTGTGCCGGAAGGGTTTATTGGGTCGAGCAATTGACATTTTGGAGAAGATGCCTAAGCACGGTTGTACTCCAAATTCCTTGAGTTACAACCCATTGCTTCATGGATTTTGCAAGGAAAAGAAGATGGATAGGGCAATTGAGTATTTGGATATAATGGTTTCTCGGGGCTGTTATCCCGACATTGTGACCTACAATACTTTGCTCACAGCCTTGTGCAAAGATGGAAAGGTTGATAACGCAGTTGGGATACTCAATCAACTAAGTAGCAAGGGTTGCTCTCCTGTTCTAATCACGTACAATACAGTAATTGATGGGCTCTCAAAGGTGGGAAAAACAAAACGTGCCATAGAGCTTTTGGATGAGATGCGCAAAAAGGGTCTAAAGCCTGACATAATTACTTATTCTTCTCTTGTGGGAGGGCTTAGTAGAGAAGGAAAGGTTGATGAAGCAATTAAGTTTGTCCATGATTTGGAAGATTCGGGTATCAAGCCCAATGCAATTACTTTCAACTCCGTCATGTTGGGGCTTTGCAAGGCTAAGCAAACTGGTCGTGCAATCGATTTCCTGGCTTATATGGTATCAAAAGGATGTAAACCTACTGAAGCAACATACACCATTCTCATTGAAGGCATAGCTAATGAAGGCTTAGCAAAAGAGGCGTTGGAGTTATTGAACGAACTGTGCTGTAGAGGGGTTGTGAAGAAAAGTTCTGCTGAACAGGTGGCAGTCAAGATGTAGCCTTATACACAATTCATCTTTTGCTCTTGGATGATAGGTCATTGTTAAATTATGCCTTTGGATTTCATCAGCAACATTTCCCATTATAATGACTTCCCAGTGTCCAATTCTTACTCTTTTTCTGCCATGAGGAGCAGAATCCAAAATCAATTTTGTTAGATGCCATAAAACCTTGTCCTCACATTTGTTTGATCTGATTCTTGTACTACTGATGAATACTTGGTTGTCTCTTCAGTAATGTCCACTATCTCAGTTTTATATAAATATTCATGTTTCCTTCATTATGCTAGCTTGCAATAGTGTGATAGTTATCTCTAATACTTCCATAATACTGGGATGCTTTTTGTTATATTTTTTCTCTTGTTAAAGTCAGAGTGTTGGTGACCATGATTGTTTTAACAAACCCCATGGCATTACATTAGGCATTTTTCTTCTGTTATATTGTTATTTTGCCCGAAGACATGTAGAATTGAAGCCAAACAAAAATTCGGTCATCTTGTGTTACAAACCCTGCTCCATGTTGCTCAAATTGGTCATGCTATTGACAGTATGAGAAATCAGCTGATGCGTAGTTTCTGACTATTTACCTTGTTGCTACGCGAAGCATTGGCAGAATGATTGTGAGTAGCTCTTATTGGGCGATTTATTTCAGACAGCAAAGTTAAAAGGGATATGAAGAGGTGCCGAGTAGTTCATATGGATCTGTCAATTAAACTACTTAGTTTACCTGGTCATTGACATCTACCTGAATTGGGGTGGTTTCCATTTGCCCTAGGCCATGTTATCTTTTCTGGGGTGCTGATCATCCATACAATATTGCAGATACGTGACATGCTCTGGCAACATTAGGTTAATGTCACGTATGTTTGATGAGCGAAGGTGACATTTGATGCGTTCACTTTGCGGTGATGTTACTGCGTACTGTTAACCTCCAATGCAGCTGGGGCGATGAAAAATTGTAGTTACTCATCATCTTTTGGTCAACAAAACTGACACCTGGAAAGACAAAGGTGATGACGAGAGTCAAACTCTTATCGTGGCGAGAACTTAAGCTTTCTAACTTTCATAATATGTGCTTTTGACAAAGATGAGAGTCGAACTCTGACTAATAATCTTTTGCTTATAATGTATGTATTAAGTCCAAAAGTTTGGTAGAACCATTGGCAAGAGGGAGGTAATTAAAAGGGCTAGAGGCCTTGAAATCCTCTGGTGGCTGGAACAAGATTAGGCGGATTAGCTGGCCTGAAAACTGGAAAGGGTTTATGAGCCTTCTCACTCACACATCTTGAAACCAATCTGCACCAAGAATGAAATGACAGGACCAAATGATATGAAGCTAAGTAGTTTATCCACGGGACTGAAATTATATGCAATTTTTTTATATCCATAGGATATTCTATCAATAAAATTTCAAAACTCATACATCATTAGTCGCTATCAAATAAAAGGACAAATGACATATTACCATACATAACACATCATGTCTTCATATCTCGGTTGTCCTTCATAGCATATAATCAACGATGTGACCCTTATTGGTTTCACTGCCCTTTGTCCCCGTGTGGTACATCTATTCCTCGGATACTCCAACATTGAAGTTATCATATTCCATGAATAATACATACTTCATAAATATTCCAATCAATATATATATATATATATATATATATAGTGTGAAAGATTACATCAAATTAGACATGATTGACTTGAAATAGAGAGATGTTTGTAAATAGAACAAAACCACGATAATCCATGGTTTTCATATTTTTTTTATAAAATTAGAACTTTTAGAACACATTACATAAACCACTCACCTCATTATAGAGCCCTTAAAACCTATCTACCTCGCTCTCATTAATACTGTGTATTTGGTACATGAAGCTCTCATTATTTTAAGGTTTCAATTAATACTGTGTATTTGTTACTTAATTCTTACTCGCTCTCACAATTTCTTTGTTTTCGTTTGGATTTAAAGTTTCAATTTATGACTTGTTAACTAATTAATTTTGATTGATTGTGCTACTATTTGATTCTTAAGTCACTCTCAAAACTTACCTCTTTTCTTGTATTTGAGTTTATGTTGGCTGAATGTCATATGTGCATCGTGCTCTGAAGCATATGCTTGGAAGTCTCATCCAGCTTATTTGCCTATATTAGAGTTCTTGCCTGGTTCTTACCTGTTATTAGAGCCACTCTGCAGAACTGTGTTGAAAGTTTTCACTTCAATCTTATTTGCATTTAACTGTGTATGTTTTACTGCCAGTATTGAGTTTTATTTATTAATCCCCATATGCAACTATAACATTGGCAGGGAAAGAGTAGAAAACAAGCCAGAATGGCCAAGAAAGCTGCTCTTGCAAAAAAGCTAGAAAAGGCTGTCAAAGTTTCTACTGTGATGGATACAAAGAATGTAAGTTAATGAACTGGTTTATGGGATTTTTGGTGCTTAATTTTTAGTTTGTGCTACTTATAATTTATTTAATAGATACTAATGTGACATTTTGTTCTTGCAGAGGCTGAGTTCAAAAATCAAGTATGATGCTTTGGATAAATTAAATGAAGAGCTTGTAAGCATCTTTTATATGTCTTATTTTGGAATCAATCTTGCTTTATTCATGCTGTGCAAATCCCATATTATGTTCTGTCAACATCTAAGGTCTCGTTAACTGATGCACAGACTACAAGCGACTAAAAGCCAAGCAAATCTAATAGCATGTTTAATTTTGATAGTCAACTGATGTTACTTGTTCAATATATTTTATTTTTTCTTAATGTCTGATTACTGTGCAGACACCAAATTCCTGTTTAATGGAATAAAGGTATATTCAAGTCACACAACCTATTGCAGGATAGAACTTAATACATAAAAGAATAATCTTTGGAAGATGGTATATTTTTATTAAGCATGGATTAAGATATGAAACTGTGATATTTTTATTAAGCATGGATTAAGATATGAAACTGTGATATCGCCATCAAATAAAAGGACAAATGACATATTACCATACAAAACCCTATTTAAAAGAGGTTAGATGAGCCTAACTAGAAGAACGTAAATTCTCTTTTATTTATTCAGAAGCATAAAAGTATTTCCAACTCAGAAACTTGTTTTTCCGGACACAGATAAGGCTAAAGTCTAAAAATTTCTTAAGCATCGATGCTATTGGAACCGTCCAAACATCAATGCTTATGCATGCTTAAACCTTACCAATCGAACGGCTCCAAGCATTAACATGATTCAAGCACTAAACCTTACCACGTGGTGATATTAATCTACGTATTGTTTTGATAAATAAATATAGGTGCTATAACATGAGTAGACTGTCACGCCGAAAACTTACTCCTATACACTACTACGCATGCGCTTATAATAATAGAAATTATATTCTTTCGGTTATCTTTTCTGTGACGAATTTTTTTTTAATGTTTGTTCCTTCAAGCATATAAATCACACGGGTCCACATTGCCAAACTGTCTCATATCATCATACGAACAAAGATTCTCTTTGGCAGAACAAATTCCTAAAATCATATAGCCGGATAAATTGTTCCTTCGCTTTTCCACATCTCATTTTCTTCTTCAAAATTAGTTTTTGGTACCACTTTCTTCTTTCCCTGGAAGACACAAAAACCTTATTCCTTTTGATCGCTTTCACCATCTTCTCTAGCTACCACACACTAAAAATCCTTAAAAAATAGAAAACGGGAAAGACAGACAGAGACAGGGAGAGGAGACCCTACAGCTTTTTGGGAGTCTATGTATTCTTTTATCACTTAAAAACTAAGCAGGAACTTGTGACTGTAAAAGAACAAGTCATGGATAGAATTCCACCTCCTGGTGATAGAAAGGAAGGTTTATTTTCTTGCTGGGGACGTCTAAAGTTGAAGCTTCCATGGATAAGAGAACTCGGACGACAGGCAACCACAAGGCAGAGAAGTGTCGGAAATCAGGGCGGTTATCGGTATGATCGTGTGAGCGATGAAAAGAACTTTGATGATGGTTCTTGGGACAAAATGAATGAGGACTCTTCTCAACGAAGCTTCTCATCCAGATATGCTGCCCCTTCATTCAAATCACATGGAGATAAGTAATAAAGATTGGATTATACATTAGTGGCCATACCTGGTTGATATTTTATCTCCACTCTTAGTTTATGAACTTCTTCTACTTGGGGAAGTGAAGGAGATTAATCTGTTCATCTTCTGGTATTGTAACTATATATGTATATATAATGGATGAATTTTTTGTTAAAGAAAATTTATAAAAAGAATTAAAGGTTTCCCCTTGGGAAAATTATTTTGGACATTTTGTATTAGGGATGAATGCAAGCTTGCAACAAATCTTTTGACTATTATTATCTTCATCTCTGTTGCTGCTGCTTGGTATTAGTGCTTCAATATTTATTTTTCTTTTCTGGGTACCCAAAAGGCAACCCAAAAAACAAGGGAACAAAAGCTCCAAAAGGAGCAACCAAACAGGAAAGGGAGAACTTACTTAACAAGAAACAAATAAAGCCAGCCACTTGGGGATATTCAAAGTAGCAGCAGCAGAGGCATTGGCAGAAGAAGCTTTGAGACTCATGGGGGGCGAGAAGAATTTCCAAAAACCGTTGAGTTTTTTTGGTTTCTTTTTTGCCTTCCAGATACAGTAGAGATATGATTGCTAGACAAAATGATGTACAGAATATCATTGGCAGTTTAAGAGCCCTTTCTTGAGAGAGAGAGAGAGAGAGAGAGAGAGAGAGAGAGAGAGAGAGAGAGAGGTGAGTACAATAATCTTTTGTGACTAGAAATCACATCTATTATATATTATATCGGGACTGATCTTTTTCGCATCCTGTTTTGTCTAAGGGGGTATACTAATTATGATGGTCTGATGCATATGCTGATCTTATGAGGTTTTTGAGAAACGTCAACAAGCATGTTAACCAGTCTGGTTGGTCGTTGTCGGTTGAGTATGTTGATGAGGTTGTCGTTGTCATTTGGGAAATGCATGCTGATCTCTTGATGGTTTTGGAATATGATAACAATAGTTCAAGGGATGTAGTCATTGGATCTAAGGTCTACTTGCTCAAGATAAATACTGATTATTCTACTAATAGGGTGGATAATGATGGAGAAGTGTTTTACAAGAAACATGGTGAGGGAAAGGTACAGTTTTTGGAAAAAAACAACGTTGGTTCATTTAAGCATTTAGATAACAAAAATGTATTTAACATGCAACGAAAGACTTTAGAGACGATCCTAGAGCTTAAAAACAAAAACTTTCGAAGGATCTTTGAAGGTTCAAGTGGTTGATGTCCTAAAGCTCAGAACTTTACAAGAATGAAAGGGGAGATGAAGACAGACTCACCCTTGAAGCCAAAATTGAGTCCTACCAGAATATTCCACCAAGATTTGGTGATATTATAGAAGATATAAGGTAGAGAAACAAGGAAGTTAATTGTTGGAATGATTTCTCATATATAGCTGATGTAGCTATTTTCAAAAAATAATTATGCAATGTTCGACATGAGTAGATCAAAGGAATTAATGTCTAATTGTCAACAGAGCAAGATCCTAACTCAGAGGATGAGGATATATGTTAAGATCCTTCATTGAAGTGTAAAGATTTGCCTACTGGGGGAGACCCAATTGATCCGTTTGGCCTTGATTGATACTTGAATAGAGGAAATCATAACTGGTCTAATATACCTCTGCAAGATGGTACTCCCATCTGAGACACCAATCTTGGACCAGAGAAAGCAGAAGCCCTGGCGGCTAAGCGGTTTGGTGACATTTCTCAAGTTCATTTCCTTTGTCCAAACGCAAGATACGTGCTTCCTTACAAAATGTGATGAATGCAAGTGCCAGCAGTTTTGATTGAAATTGCAGAAGTAAAAGGATGTTTGAGCATTCAGACTATATAATTGGTTCTTACAAAATGTGATGAATTCAAGTGCCTTCCAGATTGATGCTGCCCCTTCAGAACTTCAAGCTTACACAAAATACTGGTGTTGATGCTGGTTATTATAGAGCTTCAATGGTTTAACTAGTTTGCAGAATCCAGTCTTATTTTAGGATTTGAATTAACATTGTAACTGCTGTGTGTATTTTGATCAATGAACTTTGTTTATCTTGTTATGCAAGAATTTCCAACTGTGAACTTCACTACATAGATGAAACTTGATTGATATTTACAATGCCTTTCTTCCAATTAACATACTTAAAACTTAAAGCAAAAAACTTTAAAATGCTAAAGTAATTATAGGTTTTGAAATGAGATTTAGTACACAGGGCAACCATCAACAACTATACCTTTGGCTGTAGGACAAGTAGCCAGCTCACAGTGTTCACCATTTGTTCCCCACCAGGATATGCTTTTCTCATTCATGGTCAATGAGAAGTACAAAAGCACCCCCATGAAAGCCACTCCAGCATCTAAAGCAGCAGAAAGAACATAATTGTACCTCTGCCACCACTTCTTTCTGTATCTGAAAACAAAGAAGTTGAAAATTGCTCCAACCACAATCCAACAGTTGAAGTTCACAGTTGTAGCTGGTGGCATTGCAGCTGTTGCTCCCAAAAGCACTGGGAGGTTGATCAGCTTGATCCATTTCTTACTTGGGAAAGCTTTGTGCAGCAACCACACCAGGAGGGGCCCCAATGCACCTATTAGGAAGAACCAGTTGAGGGCTTTGTAGTTTCCGAGAGAGCCGAAAATTCTTCTAGGTCCAACCAGACCCCAGATTACAGAGGCATCAAAGAACACACGATCACCAGGACAAGTCCAAGGACTATTGGGAGGGAGCAATTGATCTTGACATATGTTTTCTATGGTAGACAACAGCCACCATGCCACCCCAAGATTGACTGTTCCCGCTATCAATGTTCCTATGCACTTTAATTTTGTGAAGCAGTTAAGAGCAAATTAGCAACACAATACAAATTGAAACGGGAAATTATTAGCACTCTAAAATAGTTATCTTACACTGCATATTTATATTTATATTTATATTTTTGAGTGCGAATAACAATTCCGACTGAAATTATTCAATTATGTCTAATTTTGACATTGTATGTTTCATGTCCTAGTAATTAGTAAAAGTCAAATTGACAAGAAGATATACCTGGACTATGAACATTGATATGGGAGGGATCTTCATGTAATGGCCTAGCTTGAAGTCATTGAGAAAGGAAATTGCCTGCGACATGCTTATGTAGCCATAGGTTTTGAAGCACACATTGGCTATTGGTTTGCCAGGTAATATCAAGCCCATGATGTACTCTGTGATGACGTTTAGTCCTGGAGACTGACAAATAGAAATGCAGGAACAGAAATTCTTAAAGATATACATTACATCTTAAGTTACCAAAGAAATGCAACAAGTTCCAATTCATTCATATTAAGTTTTCTCGTTTGACAGATTGTTCTGTCTTCAATTCATGGGTGGGTCCCAATGCTCTAGAGGCCACGTACTAGATATACATAAAAATATAAAAAATTATATGACAACGCCTAGTTAGGACCACAATTACGTGATTTGTGTCTTATCCGTGACAACTTATTCTAGCCACGAAAAACTTGTGACTTTTGCTAACACTCACAACAAATTGAACTAACATTATGGTTTTCTAGTAGTGAGTGCCTCTTGTGTAATATAGAGATAATTTTATTTCCCATCGAATTAATTGTATCAATTAGAGGTGGCGCATTATATGGTAACTTGGGATGTTACGAATAGAATGGTCAGTTGAGATTGTACAAATAGCTAGCAGCATCCAATGTCATGATGCAATGGCTTATGAGTTTGAGAGGGTACCTGATTTGTGGTCGCAGTTATAATGCTGATTGGAAGGGTGAAAACTAATGCAAGTCCAGCTGCAAAAATGAGTCCCCACCATGGCATTTGCACTTCATCTTTCATGAAAATGCACAGCGCCAGAGAGAGCACCAAAGACAGCAAAAGCATAAGATGAAACCACCAGTTAGGTATGTCCTTGTATTTCTTCATCAACCTGGTGTGTATGTCTACCTTTCCACTGTGTGAAGCTCTTTGGTATTGCTTATATATCTCCCTGTTGGAAGAGTGTCAAATACCAAAACTTGAACAATCACGATAAATTAAATCAACTGTGAGCGTCTTGTGTTGGAAGAGTTTAGTTTCGATGGTATAAATAGCAACACTCAATTGATTTACCTTCCGTTAAAGAGGGCGACATGCGTGAGGGTCGATACAACGGCCGCAAAACCAATACCATAAGTCAAGGCAAAGAAAACACTCAAATTTATGCGCCCTTGTTTGTCATAAGAAGCCATATCAATTTCAAACTTGTCATTCACAATGGCCGAAACGTTATAAATCTGGCCACGGTGATCAAACAAGTGTGAAGAGAAGATTGGAAAGTTCTTGGCACTGTACAAATTGACGCCCCAATAGGCAATTGGCAGACCCACATACATAACAAGAAGATAGCCAGCCGCAACATTGACAATGGCAAAGAAGGGGCTGATCAGAGGGCTGCCAAGGTAGGAGGCTATAACGGTCCAATCAAGCGAAAATGCCCCGAGGCCCAGCCCGCGCATGCCCGACCCGATTTGTTGGGCCGTGACTGAGTTTGGGTAAACCCAGCAAACCCATGAAATTGTTGACAGAGTTGGGAAGAGGTAGCCTGGGACGACGGACCAGGAGAAGCTGCAGATGAGGGCAATCAGAAAGAACTTCCCTCTTGACATTCGCTTGCTGTCTTTCTCATGCAGAGCCCTTCACATTGTAAACGAAAAATTAGAGTATTTGTTAATTAATTGTTCAAAAAATAAAATAAACGTGCATGCATGCATGAAATATGGGTGGTTAAATGGGTTGTTTAATTAGAGCTATAAAATATTAAATAAATCAGTACTTCTTTTTTTCACAAATGATTATGACCTAATGAATCTTGTAGGAAAAAAAAAACGTTTTCTTTTGGCGCGTGGAAATATGAAATTAGAACGTGTTATTTTGAAGTAAAAAAAGGGGTACAATTGTTGTTATGGTCCTTATATTTTTATTTTAAAATTAGTGATAATTGTATTCAATAATTGGGCACAAAGACCAAATATCCATAAAGGATTAATACAAAAATGAATATACAATAACAACGAATGGTGAATTCATATATAAGAGGATACACCAGCGACATCACACAACTTATATCTCCACCAATAGCCTTAGAAGACCATATACATTTGAATGTAACAGTCACACACTTGAGCAAATAAGACATGAAATACATCGCCCAAAATTACAAATACAATACTACTAACTCCCACAAGTAGAGATTAAAACACAAATAAACAAAAAAGAAGAAGTTATTATTATCATATAATTTCGACAATTTACATCCAACTGCAGTGGAGCTAAAAAAAAAAAGTTTCCTTTTTATGTTTCTTAGAAAATTATGAGAGGCAAAAAAATTGTTTATCTGACCGCAAAAGCAAAAAATAAGTCAGCTATTTTATTTTCATTAACAAAAACAAAAACTTCTGTGAGGTTGAGAGTGTCCACTTTAGAAGTTATCCGTTACTCCCTAGTAACGTATAAGTTGTATAACCAAATTGGTCCTTAACCCTAAATTGGTGACGCTTGCATTATTGTTTACAAGAATTGGAACGTCAAGGAAACAAAACAAAGTGGCTTAGCAAAATGACATGCTTATTTACCTAAACAAAGAGACTTGAACGAGACTGCTCGGCCACCACATCTCAGCCGGATCCACCACGTACTTTCGCAGAATTCCGGCCCACCCGTATCCCAACACCTGCACTTAACCACCACTAATTACCATCAATTATCTCAGTAATTATAAATTAGCACCGAATTAATTAACCATAATTATAGTTTACCTGCGTGGTAATAACAAGTATCCAACTGGCCCAAAATGAGATATTCCTATGATAAAACGCTTTTATTATGTTCACAATACTAATTGCATAAGCCGCCCCGCTTCCGAACCCGGCTCCGGCATTCGCGAATATGGATATCAGCACGTGCTCCTTCATGTTAAACGGACCCGGGTTGAGAGAAAACTCCCTCGACCCGACCCGAAACTTTTTGTAGGCAGCGTCCTCGCCATGAACCGTCCGATCGGGAGCGTCGCCACCTGTACGGAGATCATCGAAATGACGAGCGGCTCCGTGCGGTAGGCGAAGAAGGTGTTGAGGAAGGAGAGGAGGACGCATGAGAGAAGGCCCAGGGCCCACATCCGGAAGGTCCATACTGGAAGGGTCGGGTCGTCGTCGTTCGAGACCGTCAAGCGAACTTCCTCGACGGGTGAAGCGTCGTCGTCTGGGAGAGAGTGCAGAGTGGGAGAGGACATGGCTGGCGCTAAGGGGGAGAGAGAGAGAGAGAGTGTGTGTGTGTGTGTGTGTGTGTGTGAGTGGCAGTGTCGCAGAGTGCAGAAGAGAAGAGTTTGTTGGGTTTTGGTTTTAAAAAAGAAAAAACAAAAACAAAAACAAAAAATGTTTTGTAAGTTTTAATTGATTAATTAGGTATTTATCTACTAATCGACAGCTTTGGTTAATCTTGAATTGTAAGAAATGGAAGTTTGGTTTAATTTGAGATACTAATTTTTTTTTTTTTCAAGCAATTAATTTGAGATTCAAATTTGATATTGGCTGGCATTATTATTACCATATGTTGAAAAAAATCCAAGATCATATTTGATTCGGGGTTGAGATTTATATGAATCATTAACTTTGTTTGCAGCTAATAATATTAGGAAGGGTTTTTCGAACAAGGAAAATAAATTGTCGGAATCCAAAAATATATATAATATATGCAATATATGGGTTTCTTGCAGGACTTGTTCGAGGTTTTTTTGTTTTGTTTTTGTTATTTGGGTTTTTGTATTTAGGAAGGATGAATATATGCAAATGCATGGCTTCAGAAATGAGTATGCCTTCACTCACTGACTTTTTATCAATCTCTTGCAACAAATCTTTTGACTAATTTGACTAATATATGTGATTTTTTTTTTTTTTTATACGGGCGATATTAGAGAAGGAAGAAATCGAACTTATCGAATTTATTAGGACTTAGGTTACAGAGTTACATGCTTTTAATTATTTGAATTTCATTCTCCTTGAGATAAATATATATATATATATATATATAAGTGGGCATGAGTTGCTGTAAAATTGATTTTGGGAACAAAAAACGTTTGTCAATGGGATTGTGTTTGATTGTCATTTGCAGTAACTAACAATTAATAGAAAGTATTTTTTCAGTGTTATTGTGCTTGATTGTGAGAACCTGCGTGGAGATGTGAAATTTGACTTTAGGGAGAGTGTTTCTATTTCCAGCCACTTGTCATATTTATTCATCCATCATTAATGAAAGTATTAATGATAATTTTATAACCTTTTACAAAATGACCTCCTGTAACATAAAAGAAAAAGCCAAGAAAATAAACCTACTCTACACCCACTTGCCCTATTTATTCACCCACACCCATTAGGACCTTCCACCAAATTGTTGAGAGCCAACTAAATGTTTGGTCTTTTAACTTCACACACACCAAAGGAAGAGGGTGGAGAAGGAGATGAAGAACATAAGGAGGTGGAGGTGTTAGGAACTCCTACATTTATCCTTTTACAAAAGAAAATATTTCCCCCCTTCCCCTATAAGTAGGAACTCCTACATTTCTGACAATGGTAGTTTGATATGTGTGCATAATTTTTTATTTTTGAGTTTTTGATGAATTATTTTTGCATATGTGTCAAATTGTGATTCACAAAAATCTCTAAGTACTCATGTCCCAAAAATAAAATAAAATAAACCAACTCTATACCCACCTTACCAAATATGAATTGTATTATTTTGTGCTCCACTGTGAAGGATCATTTTGTTAATTAATATTTAAGATCTTTCTCTTCAAACTAAATGCTTTGCACTTACACTTTTTTCCCCCAACACGAAAAATTCCTAGATCCATCTTTTGATTGTTTGTTTATATCCCCAAGCATATGGCCAAATCAAACGAGAAATATAGCCCATAAGAGCATCCACAATCATGCTCTCTCTTTTTTCACTTAAAATTTAGATAAAAACATTATAAAGCTATTTTAGGAGCTCTTTATAAAATTTCAACTCAAACCACACTCTCTAGTTTTACAGTCAATTTTTTATAAAGTGTAGACACAAAAGCAACAATAAAAAATAGTTGACATTAAATAAATACTTAAAATAATATTAAATATATAAGCATTTAATTATAAGGAGTCACTACGGGTCATTTCTCTCTCCTCAGATTTAGAAGCTTATGTCTCCCTATTTTAGGAGCAGGATAGGGAGCATGGTTGGAAGTTGGTTTTTACAATTCCTCCCTAAATTTTAGCTAAGGAGGTGATTTAGAGAGCCCATTGTGAATGCTCTAAGTGAATGAATACCAACCAACCTATACGATCCATATAAAGACAACACTACAACGGATGAAACTTCATTTATATTTATCATTTGCAATGCCTTTTCTTTCAAACAAACCTTTTTGCAGAAAATAAACTCCAAAAAAAACCAAATCAACACTGATGTACTAGCTTAATTTGAAATGGGAGCTAATCAGAGTACACAAGCATGACCAAGCACTATGTCCTTATTTGTTGGACACGTGGCTAATGGACAGTGGTCATAGTCTTCTGTACCCCACCAAGATATGCTTATATCGTTTATGGTCAAACACATATATATAAGCACCCCCATGAAAGCCAACCCAGCATCTAGGGCAGCGGAGAGAACATAGTTGTACCTCTGCCACCACCTCTTTCTGTACCTGAAAACAAAGTAATTGAAAACTATCCCCATCACAATCCAGCAGTTGAAGTTCACAGTTGTGGCTGGTGGCATCACAGCCGTTGCTCCAAAAAGCACTGGAAGGTTGATATAAGCGATCCATTTCTGCTTGGGAAAAGCTTTGTGCAATGACCACACCAAGAGAGGCCCAAGGGCGCCGACAAGGAAGAACCAGTTGAGGGCTGAGTAGTGTCCAAGAGAGCCGAAGATTCGTTTCGGTCCAACCAGACCCCAAATCACAGATGCAGTGAAGAAGACACCGTGATTAGGACAAGTCCAGGGGCTATTGCTAGGGAGTAATTCAACGTTACATATGTTCTCCACACTGCCTAACAACCACCATGCCGTTCCGATATTGATTGTTCCGGCTACTATAGTTCCTATGCACTTTGGAATGGCAGAAAAGAAGCAAATTATTAGATACCTAAAGCAAGCAAATTTATGATACATGGTACATTGTTCATATATGGTCGATATTATGTTGACATTCATGTTGAATATAGGATATGATATCGAGAAAATATCAACAATCTACCAAAAATACTGTAAATTGGTACATGGTACTAGCCAACCACTCCTCATCATTATGCAGTTAATACAACATTAAGCAGGCTAATCTAATTCATGCTATAATTCAGGCTAATAAGTTTTCGAACGCTGTCAATAAGTTTGAACAACGTGCATTGACATGTACAATAACGTCAAAGGCACGTTGTTAAATGTATAAGACTTTTAACAATATCAAGGCACATAACACCTGCAAATGTGTTGTCAAAAGAGATGCACAACATTCAGTAGCCGTTGTCATATCCCTTTTCTGTTGTAATTAATGTAAAGGTGCATTGTCAAAATTGAAGAATTTAAAATGCATACCTGAACTACGAACATTGATATAGGCGGGATCTTCATGTAATGGCCTAACTTAAAATCACTAAGAAAGGATATAGCCTGTGCCATGCTTATGTACCCATAAGTTTTAAAGCATACATTGGTTATCGGTTGGCCAGGTAATATCAAACCCATGATGTACTCCGTGATGACATTTAGTCCCGGTGTCTGCAAAATAGAAAATGAGATAAAATTATCGGATATAAAATTATAGCGGTCTCGCGTGTAACTTCTTATTTAGCCATCTGCACACTAAACTGAATATTTAGAAATTTTTTCTAAAGCTAAAAGAGCTGTGTTAACATCACTGGCCATTATCAATAAACTTCAACAAGTGTGAAGAAAAAGAGATAATGGTTCAAGAGTTGAAGACTTACCACATTTGTTGTGGCAGTTATAATGCTAATTGGAAGGGTGAAAACTAATGCAATTCCTGCTGCAAAAATGAGTCCCCACCATGGCATTTGCACTTCTTTTTTCAGGAAAATGAACAATGCCAGAGAGAGTGCCATCGACAGAAAAAGCAAACTATGAAACCACCAGTTGGGTATGTCCTTGTATTTCCTCATTAATTTGGTGTGTATATCTATTCCAGTATGTGAAGATTTGTACTGTTTATATATATCCCTGTTAGAAGAATCATTCGTATCAGTGCCACAATAATAATTAATAACACTAAATTTGTTTACCTAAACAAAAAATTGTCATTAGTAGTTGAGTGTTAAAATTAAATTTTGATCCAAGTCCTTTTCTTAAGTGAATTATTTTGAATATATATGAAGGTACAAAAGGGTATGTAGGTACATTCATTTTCATTGCTACAATGATAGGCCTATTTATATATTATGAATGTATTTACGACTTTTGCACCTATATATATTCAAAATAATGTACCTAACTAAATGATCAAATACTTGGTTTAGTGAAAAAGTAATTGTATATCCGAGGATAAAAACAAAACTTCCCATAGAAAAATAAAAACAAAAAAGGAACCACGACATTCCCAAATAGTCATCATGCACTCCCTTGTTATTGTTTTTAGAAGTGTGAAAATATAATAGATGAGTGCAAAATAACTTTCTTGAAGTGCTAGTAATCGCTATCAACTAAAGGGGATGTAGGTAGAGAGTTGGGGAAACTTGTGTAGTATTATTAGTGGAAAAAACACTAAATTTAAAGCCTTGAAAAAAAAAGAATTATGTACCAACCTTCCATGGAAAAGGGCCACATGTGTGAGGGTTGATATAACAGCAGCAAAACCAATGCCATAGGTTAGGGAAAAGAAGACACTCAAGTTTATGAGTCCATGTTTTTCATACGAGGGCATGTCAATCTCAAACTTGTCATTCACAATGGCTTTCACATCATATATTTGGCCCTGGGAATCAAACAAATGGGAAGAGAAGATTGCGAAATTGCTGGCATTGTACAAATTGAGCTTCCAATAGGCAATTGGAATGATCACATACATGATGATAATGTAACCCACTGCGATGTTGGCAATGGCAAAGAAGGGACTGATCAGAGGGCTGCCAAGGTAGGAGGCTATGACAGACCAGTCTAGGGTTACTGCCCCCAGACCAAGTCCACGGAAACCCGACCCAATTTGTTGAGCTGTTATTGACTTTGGAGAGAGCCAACAGATCCATGAAATTGTGGAGAGAGTTGTGAAGAGGTAGCCTGGCATAACGTACCAAGAGAAGCTGCATATGAGGGCAATCAAAAAGAATTTGCCTCTGGACATTCGGTTGCTGTCGTTCTCATGAAGAGCCCTTCATGCATATGGGAAACCAAAGTCAAGTTCATTTGATAAATATTGTTTGAAAGCTCAAAAAAAAGAGCATGCCATTCTATAAAATTAAAAACAAAAACAAAAAGCATGCATTAGTGCAGGATATATATTTGTTTCCATGGATTAAATGTTTAAGGCATATGGGTTTCAAGTCCTTATAAATAACTTGTTTATAGACCTAAAATAATATATAAAATAAGTTGGAACAAATTTTATTTTAGCACTTGTGCTCATTTTAAATTTTGCATGATAGCCATTAAATGTGTATTATAAGCATAAATACCTTCTTTTTAACTACTCTTGTGTATTTTGTATGAAAAAATTCGCGTATATTTGAAGAAAGATGCATTATAGGCATATAATTCATTCCCGTATAATATTGTTAATCAAGATAATGGAATACAAATTAAATTCTTAAAACAAAAGTCTTTTTCAACAAAGACTCATATTAATTTTTTAATTTAGGGCCCATTTGATAACCATTTCAATTTTAATTTTTAGTTTTCATTTTTTTTGTTAGAGTATAGAGGAAAAGGAGGGAGAATGGAAGTGAGAATGAGAGTGAAGATGAGATTGAGAGGGAAGATGATAGGAGAGGATGGGAGGGAGGGGTAACAAAAGTGAAAACAAAAATTAAAAACTGAAATCTATTTGAAATTGTTTTCACTTTCAAGATCTTGTTTTACTTTTGTTACTCCTCCCTCTCATCCTCTCTCTCAATCTTATTCTCACTCTCATTTTCCTATATACTCTAGTACAAAAAATGAAAACTAAAATCTAAATTTGAAATGGTTTATCAAACGAGCCTTTAGAGTCACAATCATAAAAATAATTGAGTATCGTACGATATTAACAATTATTCTTCATTAGCTAAAAAGCAAAAGACCTTTCCTACCAAGACTCATGTTGTCGTATTTTTTGGATCCAATATATTCTTCGTTACATATCATATTATGGATGTGGTACCAAATTTACTTACTCCTTTTGTTTTTGCAGAAATTGTAAGGGAATCTACCGAATTATCCACATAACTATACTTAATGCATAATTTTCCCTTCCATACACATAAGTATACTACCAATTGGTTTTCTGATCTTATAAGTTATAAGAAGATCGTCTATCCCAAAGAGAGTTGAAACTACATATCGTAAGCTTTTTTAAGTTTACGAAATTACCTGAACAAAGAAACCTGAACGAGACTACTGGGCCACCACATCGCCGCCGGATCCACCACGTACTTTCTGAGAATACCGGCCCATCCATACCCTAATACCTGCAATATATAATTCGTAAACTTTATTAACTTACTAACCGGTTAACACTTGAGCGTTATACTTGAGCGTTTAGCATATAACACGTGCATATTAGTTCATTACTAGTTATCTTACCTGTGTAGTAATCACAAGTGCCCAACTGGCGAAGAACGATATCTTCCGACCATAAAAAGCTTTGATTATAGTCACGATATCGACGGCATAAGCCGGTCCACTCCCAAACCCTGCACCGGCATTCGCAAATATTGAAATCAGGACGTGCTCTTTTATGTTAAACTCCCCGGGGTTCAACGAGAACGACTTCCCGCCAACCCAAACCTTGGTCCTCGGCAGCGTCCGCGCCATGAACCGTCCGATCGGCAGACTCGCCACCTGCACGGAGATCATCGTTATCACGAGCGGCTCCGTGCGGAACGAGAAGAAGGTGTTGAGGAAGGAGAGGAGGATGCAAGAAAATAGGCCTATTGTCCACATCCGGAACGTCCATACCGGCAGCGACGTGTCATCCTCGTTTAACACCGTTAGACGAACCTCTTCGATGGGCGACAAGTCATCGTCGGTCTCGTCAAGATTGGTTTCGGGGGCAGCCTCCATTTCTAGGGTGGTGGTGGTGGTGGTGGTGGCCATGGGGAGAAGAGTGGAGAGGTTTGGTTTGAATGGTGAAATGAAATGTGTCGGGGGTTTTAAAAGTCTTTTTTACTGTTTATTTACAGTTTTGCAGTTTTGGATTTACTGAAATGACATTCATTTTAGTAATAAGTGATTGCCGGCGGGGTTGGGTTAGCTGGAATTGGATTCCCGGAATTGACAAGGAAGGGAAAGCATATTGCCGATTGCAAAGATTAATGAACTGATATTTTTGATGTAGACTTTTCTGTATTATTCCATCTATGATTAAGGTATCTAAGCAAACAAACATACACCTTAACTCATGTAGGTAAGTTTGATGAAACTAATATAAATTTGAGAGGTAGAACAAAACAAAAGATTGTTCACAAATTCTCATTATTATTTCATATTTATTTTTATGCCATGGTTTTTCTGCAGTGGAATGAAATTTATAAGCTCATCTTTGTTCTTTCAGTCATTCCTTCAGAACTTATGCTTCACGTACCTATATTTCTTGAAAATAATCCGATTATATATGAATGAATTGTACACATCACTTGCTACTTGTGAATAATTTATACACATTACTTGCTACATCATATAATATTAAAATGCAGTCGAGAAATTAGTGCAAATATCATACTTAATTTGAGTAATGTGGGTTTTATAGTTGTTTGTGTGGCTTTTGTCCGCTTTAGTTTTGTGTTTTTGATCGGATGAATTCGTTTTGTCTAAGAGGTAACATTTTAATAGGTTGGTTTGTCAGTAAAAATGGGGAATTTGGCATTTGAAGTTTCAACCGAATTCATCCAGGCAAGCAATCAAGCCTTTCAATAGAATCCGTCATACGAGTTGGATCTTAAAATACTTCACACAAAACTAGTGTTATGATTGGTATTGGGATCTGTTTCATCCTTAAAGAAACAAAACAAGGGACAATTCTTACACAAAGTTACCCTTCACAAACTACCCAACCAAAATACTTCTCACAAAGCAAAAAGATTCTACTCAGAAAGCAAAAAGATTCTCCTCACAAAGAAACTTTTCACAAACTTTTCAATCCACAGGTCTTGAAGCCAAAAAATATATACATAAATATTTTTTAAAAACAACAACTTTACGTGTCCGGCTACACTCTGTGACGACATTTTTGTTGGTTTTTCCTTCAAAATTGCCAAAAGTCCAAAAACTTTTCAATCACAATGTGGTCCTTTTGAATGGTTCTAAAAAAGAGTAGCTGTCTGCCTCGTCAAAATTGAATTTATATTAAACTACGCAACTTATAAGTTAAACTTGAATCTTCCATTCTTAATTTCTTACGAAAGAAATATAAATATAAAAGTAAGCAGTAAGCATCGTGCTCCCTTGACACACTACCTTCCACATTAGCCGCAAGAAAATTGCAAGATTTCATGCTGACAACATTCCAATCGATACAAAATAGCATCGGTTATTGAGAAACTAAGAACAAATAACAGAGTTACAATGTGGACAAGAAACTTCAAGTAATCAAGTATTACAATCGGCAAAGGAAAAAGAAACAGAAAAAGAAGAAAAGAAAAAAAAAAACTCGTAGTTTGTATTGAATTTTTTTATATCCCTATCTCCTTTCGTATAGGAAACATCTTTGAGGTAGACACTTAATCGGGTTCAGAAAAAGTATCTGCAAGATTGTATTTTGTGTATTAAAAGTGACAGAAATGCTCTCAAATAATTCAATTTACGTCAAGCATTGTGCTTATTCACTTATCAGAGTGGAGATAGGGGTTTGACCTGTAACATCGATCTGTGAGGTCAGGATTTCATTCACCGTATTTC
Source organism: Prunus mume (assembly GCF_029339155.1). NCBI lineage: Eukaryota > Viridiplantae > Streptophyta > Magnoliopsida > Rosales > Rosaceae > Prunus > Prunus mume. The sequence goes on along the minus strand of NC_142699.1, from coordinate 4,057,032 downwards.
ATTGTTTCTTTCTCGAATCCAATAGTTGGAAATTGTTTAGCATACTGCTCAACCTCATGGCGAAGCTTTGCAATCTCAGATTGAATTTCACCATCAGATTCCAGAATTGCCACAAAGTCCTTCAACTTAGTACCTGCACTTGTATGAACCCAGGACATGTGCATGAGCATGTAACTATGGTAGTGAAATCTGTGACCAAGCATTACAAACGCTAATAAAATTTATATCCACAAGATGGTGGTAGAGTAAACCTTTGGCAGCAGCCTTGATCTTCAAAGCCAACTTCACAGCTGCATCAAAATACTCAGCTACTTTTGCAAAATCCTCCTCCAAAAACCCCCTAGATGTTAGAGCTGGGGTTCCTGAACAACCCAAAAATAGGGTCAGAAAAGATGTACTTAACCAATCACCAGCAGGTGCAAAATAATTAAATACAGATGGCCTTACCCATGCGTATGCCACCAGGTACCATGGCAGACACATCACCAGGAACAGTGTTTTTATTTGCTGCAATATGAACCGATTCCAAAACTTTTTCAACTCTTGAGCCATCAATGCCCTGTCACAAAAAAGTTCGAAGAGGATATCTTAACAATTTTTCTCCTGCCATAACCCATTTTCACAACAGCATCCATCAATGAATTCAACATCAAGCACTCCACTATAGGGAAGTTCTATGATTTTCCGACTAAATTTTTGTAAATCATTTGAATTCTGTGGATTCATTATAAAAAACCTAGGCTATTTATGACTCAGCTTTTGGTTATCAGAATTGCTTGTTCATCTAGTAAAATTATTTTTAAGGAACCATGGGATAATTTTTTGTAAGCCTATGACTCACCTTTTGGTTACCAGAATTAGGTGTTCATCTAGTTAAATTATTTTAAAGGAACCATGGGATGATTTTCCGTAAGCCTTCAGTTTAACATGCTCAATACTAAGGCCTATAAATCTTCCAGTTACAGAAACGGGTAAACAATTAGAACATCATAGCCCTTCACAGCTGAAATCTTCCTGTCAGAGGAAGTAACAATCTCCTTTTACCTTGTCTCTTAAATTCACCAACACTAAATGGTTTTCAGTTCCACCAGAAACAAGATCATAACCCTTCTCTAGCAAGCTCTGCATGTTTGGAAGGAAATTAGTGAGACAGAGGAAACAACCAAATTGCTTTATAGAGAACCCTTAATATATAAAAAGAAAAATAATTTTCTATTTGCATCATATGTGTTGGAAAGTGACGTTCATCAGACCTCTGCGAATTTTGAACAATTACTGAGAACTTGCTCTTGGTAAGCTTTGTATTCTGGAGTTTTGACCTAGAAAAGAAAAAAAGCAACAAAAAAAAAAAGTTTAGTTATGTTCAATTAAACAAAAGAAAAAAAGATGCAGGATCTGATCAGAGGTACTCAAATAGAAAAAAAGGAGGAACCTGCTTCAGTGCAACTGCTAATCCAGATATGGTGTGGTTGTGTGGACCACCCTGGAGTCCAGGAAAGACAGCCTGATTGATCTTGTCTTCATAATCATACAAAACCTGTAGAAGGAAACTCAAGCATTTTATAGTTCAAGCGTGCATCATTTTGGGACTTTTTTTTTTTTCCATCATTTACTTCGTTTTTTAGGGATGGCAACTGGGCACATTTATTTTGGCTAAAACTGTAGTAAGGTTTTCACCACCTTATTTAGAGTTATAGCCAAAATAAATGGGTACCCAAATGCTAGCCTTAGTTTATTTACTTTTTAAAATTAAACATTAGGAACTTACTTCTTGCCCTTGCTTGTTTATATTTTTCACTCCCTTCCTGAAAAAGATCATAGCCCCACGAGGACCACGAAGTGACTTGTGAGTTGTGGTTGTAACAATATCTGCATACTCAAAAGGAGATGGAATAACACCAGCAGCAACCAATCCGCTGATATGTGCCATATCAGCCAACAAAATTGCTTTCTGCTTATCACAAACCTGATAACATCACAACAATAACATCACACTTAAAGATTATCATAAAAAATTTCAGAGATGCATGAAAATGATTGTCATAATCGCGAAAGTCGAACCAAAGCCTACCTTGCGGATACGTTCATAATCGTACAAGCGTACATAAGCACTGGCACCAGCAACTATTAGTTTTGGCCTGAAAAGTGTGGCACTTTTCTCCAACTGTGGACATATTTATTCGCATAGGTCAGCCTTTGATAAACAAAGATCAAAAGTTGAAAACAATGCATAGAGTACACATAGCCATTGGTCAAAATAGAACCCTTATCCATGCAAGATACAATTTCCATCCCTTACTTTTATCTTGAAATAGAAACAGGAAGGTATCCAAATGGTGAATGCTTAGCACTGTAGGCACTCTTTCGACCCAAAAAAAAAAAAAAATCACTGTAGGCACTCAAAAGGCCAAAGCATTTAGGGAGATATGCTTAAAAATCCTAGTTCTATGCATTCAGTGACTTTAGGGTAAACATCCCCAGGTTTGGTTGTAAGGATTCAAATTCTGATTCCAAAATAATCATAATTCTTATGCATGAAATGATAATTTATAATGTGGACAATTGCTTTACATGGTTATCTACATGTTAAAATCGCCAGACTGATTTACCAAAAACATGTTTCTGCAGTTTTTTATTCTAATAATATCTGTGCAACACAAGACAGCACCCTGTTGCATCCTCTTTCTGAGGCTGAACCAGAGTATTACAAGTCTCATGCACAAGCATATCATACAAATCTATGATAATTTAGAAAAGTAAAGGTCGGGGATAAGAAGGCACCTGATCATAATCAATATAGCCAGTGCTCTCATTCAATCTGTATGGCATTGTCTCGAAGAATATCGACACAGCAGATATCTTTTTGGTGTCAGTCTGCACAATGGTGAAGAAAAAAAAGATTATTTATCATTTAGTATATACCTAGACAGGCATATCGTGAATAGTTCCCAACACTTTAATGTTACAAGTAACCCTACCCTGTGACAAATCAGTTGGGATGAAAGTTGGTAACCCACCACTGGTACTACAGTTCCCAATTTGTCCTAGGTGGTTTAGTACTTCCTTTTCTTTTATGTAGCAATCCTAATTGGATAAGTATTGGAAATTACTAATATAAAGGCCTGCAGTCAATTATGCAGTCGTTAACCATAAGAGGATTCCAATGGCTTTTAAGCTTCTTGAGGGTCTGATTGCCTTTATTTTCTTCTTTTCAATGTAAGTTCTGTCAAAAAAATTCCTGCAACCTAAAAATTTAATTTCAACAGCCCAAGAGGCATCAAGGTTCAATCAATCTTGGACAAAACCACTTCTAGGCCCTCCTACATTAAATCCTAATCTTAAAAAACATCGAGATAGCCTATAATTATATAGCTCAATAAAGATCCTGCATCTGCCCGTGCATGGAATGTCTTTTATATCTGCATATGTATTTTTTATTTAAAAACTATCAATTAATTTAGCCAAAACTTACTTCTAGAATGAAAACATGATGAGCTATCACATGGCTTAGCATAACTAATAGACCATATGCATAGACCACATCAGCATGTCCCAACAACTAATCATAAATTTAACAGTGGTGTAAATGGAGAAAAGTGCTCCTATACTTCACAGGGCAGGGGAGAAAAGAAAGGGAAGAAAAAATTAACAAAACAGAAGCACTAGACTAACTGAGAACTACAAAGGCTGTCTCCGTTAACCACCAAAAGCATGAGAATATAGCCAAATATATCTGGAAAAAATCAACAGAAGATGTAGACACCTGATAACCATGAGAAAGATGTCCACCGTGAGGTAGATCAAGTGCCATGATTCTTTCATGAGGTTTCAACAATGCAGTGTAAGCTTGGAAGTTAGCAGGGGATCCAGATAGTGACTGCACATTTACTGAAAGAAAAAAGTACGCAGTTTCTTTAAATAATTAAGTATTTAAGATACTTTTTATTCAATACATGAAAAGTTCAATAACAGAATTAACATGAGTTAGAAAGTTCACGTGAAGACAACTCATCTGTAAACCTATCAAAGTCAATGATTGACATAGTTTACAAAGCATAGTAGATACTACGAATTCCTTTAATCCCACTTTCACAGTTTAAATATAACAGGTATAGTGTTCTTATTGATACATAGCCAGACACATTTGATTTTGCTAGAAGAGTACTGTATAACAATTTAACTTACAGGTCATTCCAAACTTATGCAATGCAGGTTTAGGCAAACAAAATGGAACTGACAGGAAAGAAAAAAGTTCGCAATGCCGCATGTATAAATATGTTTAGTTTTATTACCTCCCCATTTTGCAGGATCCAACTGAAAGGCTTCTAATGCACGTTTCTGACACAGGGACTCAGCCATGTCGATGTATCTACATTTATTAACAAAAAATCAATCAAGTGGAATAATAATTTAGTCTTTAGTTCAAAACTAGATAGGTGCCACTTTCTCATCAGTTTTAATCACTGCAATGGGTTTTCTCCAACACCAGCCTTCCCCCCGCCCCTCACAAAAAAAAATTAGAAAAGAAAAAAGAAGAAGTGGAATTGCCTTTTTCACTTAATAGTTACATACAGGATTGCAAAAATGATCAAAAATATATTCACTGTAGACCTACTTACTCATTTCCTCCATAGTATCTAGCACCGGGATACCCTTCACTGTACTTGTTGGTCATGACAGACCCAACAGCTTGCATGACAGAAAGTGATGTGAAGTTTTCTGAAGGTATAAGCTCAAGCCCCTGACATAAAATAAAAATTAATACCAAATTTCAAAAATTAATAATAATAATAATAACTCTCCTACCATTAACTAAACTTGAACACTCAATATTGCACCATGGGCAATGTTTTCTTGCCAGACTTATTTTATGTCTCCAGACTGAACCCCACATTCAAGAAAAATAACCTCATCAAAGGCCTATCCCATTCATAGTCTCGCAAGAGAACATTTTCCATTCCATTTATTTATATTACAATCAAAATCCCAAATTTAAAACATTGAAAGTAGCCTAATAAAAACCAAAATGAAAATGATCCTGCTTGCGTGATAATAAATCACCAAACCTTCCATTGCCGAGATTTTTCAAGTTCTATGATATTGGCAATCTCGGGATCGACAACCTCCAGCGGCTCATTCAGTTGCTTTATCCACTGAATTCAAACGATTCAAAATCATCAATACAAATTAACACACCACAAACACAGATCCGACATAACCAAAATCAGATATGAATACATACAGTAGCACGAGCTTTCTCTTTATCCTGAGCTGCTTGGCTGGACAGAGAGGACTGCAAATCAAAAAGAAGACGAATTTGAAAACCAATAGAAATGTAGCAGAACAGAATGTTAAAGCTATGGCAGGTGTTGTGAGATAGCGGCTCATTCAGGGTGTTGAAGATATTATTACCATGTGATATATGGAGCCGCCATTGACCCCATTGACAAAAGGTTGAAGTGGCTTGTTGATGGAGCTTGAGAGCCTGCGAAGCGCCATTGCCGCCATGGCTGTGATCTCTGTATTTTGTTGTTCGTGTTTTTTTCAGGGTGGTGCAGTGAGTGGGAGAGTGCGGTGGGGTGGGGTTGGTGTTTTATTATTTATTTATTTAAGTTTTTGTATTGGTGGGTGGGGTTGGGTTGGTTGGTGCTGAGGTTGATTGTAAGAATGTGGATCCCGCGAATTGGAAACCGGAACTTGTGTCACAGTGTCAGTAAATCAACGTCACGAGCCAAAATATTAGGAGATGTCACCAAAACGGTGGCGTTCAGGACGATACTTTTAAACATTCGAATATATAAGAGTACAGCCGTGCGGCTATACTTTTATATTATTAGTATTAGAGTACAGCCGTGCGGCTATACTTTTAAATATTAATATACTTTGAAAGTATCTCATGAAAACAACAGCCTATTGAGAAATTCTTCAAACTAGAAAAGCACCCTGAAGAAAGTCTTAAACAAAAACTCCAACTTGGGATTGGTTGTGGCATCAAACACCACAAAGCAAATGATTTCGAAACAATCCACTGCAGAACAAACTGACTTATATTTGTGGAATGATGGGCAAGGGCATCCTTCTTCATTATCTATTGTATCTTCAGTTGCATACAACAAAATATTTCAATTATATAAGATAAAGGTGAAAGCAATCTAAGTAATAAGGTCGCGGCTCAATGCAATCCTTGGGGTGATGAAAAAGCACTGATTTATTGTTTGCAAAATTCACCAGTGCATGCTCCATGGTCATGCTAATGTCCAACAAGCAGCAACATAAATGATAAAATATATTGAGTAACCTTAACACACATGAGACAAGCTCAATAATCAGCAAGTACCACATCAATTTATTGTGTCTACATGAAGAACAAAAGACTTTATTAGGACCTTAGAAGTAAAAATCCAAGCTACAGCATCAATCTAATTCAAGAAGGCCATAATTTGACGTTATCCATTAGATCAGGCTGACATTCTAGCTGGGATGAATACATAATATTTAAGTGATGCCCTGTGTATGGGTGTATAAAGGAAAAGGTACTGCATGAGCAAAGTCTAGCATACCTTGGTTGGGAAAGGTCCTAAAAATAATAGGAAAGGTCTTAAAAATAATCATACTTTGCTTGTGTATGTTTAGCATGTTATCGCCTCTCTCAACAAGAAGAAAGGTTCTAAAAATAATCATAAATGAACTTTTTCACGATGTACGTGTAAATAAAATAAAATAAATTATGTTGATAATTTACCAGGATAGTGAGTCAGCCTCCTTTGCATCCAAATTTAAATTCCTTTTCGTAAATTAAATTAATTTAAAATAATTTAGACTATCACTTGTATAATAAATAAAAAATTTAAATGTCAAAATTTAAAAACTCACAATCCACCATTACTTGAGCCACAAGCCCGTTGCTAAAATGAAAGTCTTGTTAACATAATTTGGAAAATTATTAACACAATTTATATTTTACTATTTGCTCTAAATGTAAAATGTCGATTGTGAGAGAAACAAATGACATTCTAGGCTACTTCTTTTTCCCTTTTTTATATAAATAAAAATAAAAAATAAAAAAAATTAAAAAGACATTCTACGCAAAATGAGGGGATAAAAGATTTCCCTTTTACCATTATTCTCCCATTGGGATTTCCTTCACCCATTTCCAATTTGAATTAGCCAAGAAGAAAAGAAGAAAAAAAAAACAATTCTTTTCCTTGATTGAAAGGCTAATAGTGTAATTTGATTACATTCTGGAACTAGGAGAGGGGTTAGTTGAGTGAACAAGAGCAATCCTTCCCTCCACAAAATTTATCTGAAACAGATAGAGGAGCGGATAAACACTCCCTCCCTCCCCAACTCCCCTCAGCATGCAATTCCTTTGAAGAAAAACTCCAGGCCTCCATTATGGCTTCTTTGCCTTCAGTGGCTGTCAATGGAAATCTCAAGCTCGACCAAGAATTCAGAAAACACCCCACAAGTTTTCTTCCTTCAGAAAGGGTAATCATAATCTTTTCTCTCTTCACTTTTTGACAACCAATTCTGGGCTTCTGTTGGTTTGTATATTTTTTTTAAGCTACTATCTTTGTTTTTGTGAACAGAATTTTGATGGGTGCTTGTAGTTTCTAGGATTAAAGCTAAACCACTGCAGTATTTGAAAAGAGTTGATTTGTGAAAAGTAGCAGAGCAACTTTAAATTCAAGGCTTTCATTCCATCCAACTAATTTAAAGCTTTCCCAACTAAGTACTTTGTTTTTTTTGTTGGTTTACTGCTTCTAAACCTGCATTTGGTATCTCAGAGCACAAACGTGTCGTATCAGAAAAGTCACACAGTCACCACTTTGAATGGAAGTTCAGAACCCAAGTCTCTGGACTTCCGAGAAGCGCTTTCGATGATTAGAGAGGGTGAAAATGTTGAGTCAACTTACTACGTCCCTGTTTTGCAAGAATGTATAGACAAGAATTCGGCTTCAGAAGCGAAAATTGTTCATGCCCACATCATAAAGACCGGAACCCACCAAGATTTGTTTGTCTCAACGTTCCTTGTCAATGTTTATGCAAAATGTGGAAACATGGAAAATGCTCGTAAAGTTTTCGACAATTTGCCAAAGAGAAACGTTATTTCGTGGACAAGTTTGATGACAGGTTATGTTCACAGTTCGCAGCCAGAAGTTGCCATTCATGTTTTCCAAGAAATGTTGGAAGCTGGGGCTTATCCTACGAATTACACTCTAGGAATTGTTTTAAATGCCTGTTCTTCTTTGCAATCCGTTTACTTAGGGAAGCAATTGCATGCCTACAGTATCAAGTACCAGATTGACTTTGACACTAGTATCGGCAACTCTCTTTGCAGTTTATACTCGAAATGCGGAACCTTGGAATCCGCTGTTAAAGCATTTAAGAAAATTGAAGAAAAAAATGTGATATCATGGACTGCAACCATATCTGCTTGTGGTGATAATGGCGAAGCTGTAAGGGGTTTGAAATTTTTCACTGAAATGCTCTCTGAGGGCATTGAGCCTAATGAGTACACCCTAACCAGTGTCTTGAGCTTGTGTTGTTTAATGCTGTCTTTGGATGTGGGGACGCAGGTTCATTCGTTAAGCATTAAACTTGGCTATGAATTGAACCTGCCAATAAGAAACTCTATCATGTATTTGTACCTCAAATGTGGATTGATAAATGAGGCTCGAGAATTGTTTAATGGAATAGGAGCTATCAGCTTGGTTACCTGGAATGCAATGATTGCAGGCCATGCACAAATTATGGATCTTGCAGAGGATAATCTCTCAGCATACCAAAGTGGAACTGAGGCACTTAACCTTTTCTTGAAATTGAACCGCTCAGGCTTGAAACCAGATTTATTCACCTTCTCAAGTATCTTGACTATATGTAGTAGTTTAGTGGCCTTACAACAGGGAGAACAGATTCATGCTCAGACCATTAAATCTGGGTTTCTTTCAGATAGGGTAGTAGGAACTGCCTTAGTCAATATGTACAATAAATGTGGAAGCATCGAAAAAGCAAGCAAAGCTTTCGTGGAAATGTCTACCAGAACTTTGATATCATGGACTACTATGATCGCAGGTTTTGCACAGCATGGGAAGACTCAGCAAGCACTGCAGCTCTTTGAGGATATGAGAATTGCAGGAGTTAGACCAAATCAGGTTACTTTTGTGAGTGTTCTCTCGGCTTGTAGCCAGGCTGGGATGGTCAATGAAGCACTTGGTTTCTTTGAGATGATGAAAAAGGACTATAGGATTAAGCCTGTGTTGGACCATTTTGCCTGCCTGATTGATATGTACATGCGGTTGGGTCGGTTAGAAGAAGCCTTTGCTCTTGTCAAGAAAATGGATCCTGCACCAAATGAGTTTATATGGTCCATCTTGGTTGCAGGGTGTAGAAGTCATGGGAATTTTGAATTGGGATTTTATGCTGCTGAGAAGTTGCTCGAGCTCAAACCAAAAGATACTGAGACTTATGTCTTGTTGTTGAATATGTACCTCTCTGCAGGAAGATGGAAGGATGTTTCTAAGGTGAGAAAAATGATGAAAGAGGAGAAGCTTGGGAAACTAAGGGACTGGAGCTGGATTAGCATTAAAGACAAGGTCTTTTCATTTAAACCCAATGATAAATCTCATCCTTACAGTGTAGATACACACAAATTCGTAGAAAGTTTGATTGATCAAGTCAAGAGCCTTGGATATGAGTCACTAGAAAGTTTGGAAGTAATCGATGAGGATGAAGAACAGACATTGTCTTATACTGCTTATCACAGTGAAAGGTTGGCAATTGCTTTTGGATTGTTGAACACACCAAATGCTGCGCCAATTCGGGTCGTCAAAAGTCTCATTATGTGCAGAGATTGCCATAATTTTGTGAAGTTTCTATCAACACTGACTGGTAGGGAAATAGTCATTCGAGACAGCAAGTGCCTCCACAAATTTGTGAACGGAACATGTTCATGTGGGGATTTTGGAGGTCATCTTTGATATCTTTCGTATGAAAAAGTGGGAAAAAGTCCCGAGTTCTTCAATCTGTCGAGGTTGAAAAGTTCACGCTAGTTTGATCCATCATTGGAATGGGAGGATCTTTATAGCACAGTTAAACCTCGCATAACCCGTTTGGAATGGGAGGATCTTCGGGCTAAAACTTGGTGCTTTTGGTGAGTGAAGTCACTTATACGGCAGGCTGTAAGAGCTGGCCGTTCAAGTGATCTTGAATATAGTCACAATCCCAGTTGGTAGTTGTGAGACGCTTTGAAGGATTTGACTGAATTTATATGTTGTCTGTTGGTCAATATTCACCAATTTTTTTTTTTTTATGTAATGTATGATGCTCGCAGATGTGAGCTAATCTTGTTTGTTGTAGATCAAAAAATGCTGGATAAATTAGATGAGAGCACACCATTTTGAGCAAACAAAAACAAATAACTTGCATATTCATGTGTACCGAATGTCTGCAAGAAGAAGATTCATCAAACACGTTTGGTTTTACAGGGTTCTGCTTTTCGATATTTTATTTCTCTTTCCTTAATTTTTATGTTTTTATTTTTACAAACACTGCTTGAATTCAATCTATAAACCATTTTAGAATCTATTATGTTATTGATACTCTAGAAAAGCCGTCATGCGCTCCTCCATCTCAGTTTCCTAACTACATTACTTCTTAATTGACTTCTTGTACAACCTTTGATATCGGCGCTCTGAAAAAAGTCCTATGACCGTCCCCTACAGCAGGATATACTCACGACTTAAGCTTCATAAATTCCACTTTGCTTGCAATGGACCTAGTTAAATATTTATGCTAACTAGAGTCTGGACCTAGTTACCGAGAATGTTCTTGTCCTAAATTCCATGAAACTCGAACGTCACCGTTTCGTCTCTTTCCTGGCGAGAATTCTTGTCCCACTGTATCCTTGATGACATCCACATTTCCAGCCATAACTATAGGTGGTATAAAAGCAACAATTTCAGGGTGCAGAATATACGAAACGAGAGTTTACTACACAAAGCAAGGAGAAAATATTAACACAGTAAAACTTTACACACTACAAACAAAAATAAATACATCTATCTAATATTCTTTTTCCTTCTGGATTCTTTCTTTCCCTCTTTCAGGGGCAGCAGTGTCATAGGGAAGGAGATTCCAGGAGGAATTAGGTAAACTGCGACTATAACTTTCACACCCCATGCCCTCAAAGGTCAAAACCGTTGCAAACTACATGTCAAGCACTGACACTGGACCGAAAGCAGATGACGTACGTGAATGAGATCAACGCTTTTTACTTTTACTCTTGCTGACCCTTGATTTGCTAGACTCAGTAGGCGGTTTCCAGATGATATCCTCAAGATTGCTACAGAAGTTCTTGTAAAACTGTAGAACAGTAGCACATTCATTCGAATCAGAAACTAAAGGGGCAAATGGAAAAGGGAAAAACAAACCATACCCTTCTACATACAAACAGACACAAGCTACCATGTCATGACATCAAGCAAAAATTGTTAGAAGCAAACTGAAAACTAACCTTGAGGAATTCACTAGCATCTCCAGCAGCTTTCTGAATGTCTACCATGTAATAGGTCGGTGCAACTTCAAAAATCTTCAGCCAATAAAAATATTAAAAAATAATTAGTTTAATAAAATACTCAGGGGGTGGCTTCAGTTCAGTGAGGCATGAGGAGTGAAAGCTTACTTCAAGAATGATGGAGAAATGAGAAGTCTTATTTGCTGAAAGACCCTCCACTCTCATCTGAATAGAAAATACGTCTGTTTAGTTGTTGAGTTTTTAAGTACTGCTATCCAGGACCATCCTCCACCCAAAATGAACATCACACGTATGTGCTCGCGCACACATATTAAATAGCAAATAAAATGAAAGTAAAGACTTGTATATATGATGATAAGCACCAAAAGTATAGACTAATACGGATCCCATTACCTTATAGTTGCGAATGTGTGTCTTGAAACCCATTGATTGAGCAACAACCTCCATACTGGATAATACAACCTTTGCTGGCTTTTGCGAAACAAAGCGTGTCTGATACTTCATCGAATCCTATTGAGGGAAAGAAATTAACACATCATAGAAGTACTTTAGTAGGAAATGGACATAACATAAGTATACTACCTCAGGCAAACTTATATTTACAAAAATGCAGCGAAGGGCATGGTGTTCAAATACTGAATTATCAATTAAAAGTTCGATTGTGATGCTTTTCTGACAGAATGAAGGGAAACAGAGATAAAAGAGTACAAGATAAGCAGCTTTTAGGGTGTTAGGGTACCTTTAATATTACCATTAATGTCCAAAATATAAAACTATTAATATGGTTTAATGAATAGCTAAAGGATAAAGATAACGGGAGAATAATTAATAAGTTACTGTCTTACCTTGCCACGGTCAAACATTGTTGCTAGGTTTAAGCCTTGAGATAGAATTATTAAGTCAAATGCATTAAGAACTAAAGGACCCATGTCTTCATTGCCACGGTGCTCACTAACCCTTTGTTCCTGCTATAAATCATAAATAACAGTTAAGTTAATTGTGTTGTCAATCTAAAAAAATAAATGTAGCTTCTCAAAGCCCTACCAACCTCAGAGTCGGCATCATCAAAAACAGCATTTACATCATCCAGATTTACATCTTCATATTCAAACGATCTGACAGGCACATAATTTTTCTGAAACCACTCATGATCTCTGATCTGCTCAATTGTAATACGCTGCACACAGAGAAACTTTTCAGAAACAACCATAACCAAAATATTTGAATGAATCAGAGAACAAAGAATGAGAGGCAGAATCCTAAAGGTGATTTCTATCTGAAATCTGACAGTCTAACCTGCATAGGCTTAGCTTACCTGTAGTAACTCAAAACAGGCACTTAAGTTTTAAACAAATATCACAACCTTAGACTTCAATTAAAAGTACCTCTCTCCTTCCATGTGACAAATACACTGAATAAGGGTAGGGAAAAAGATATGGAAATGAAAAAGGTGACAAACTCAAAGAGAAATTTCAAATTCTCAGCAGAGGTTTAAAGGTTGGGTCAATTACCAAACAGACCTCGAGTCAGGTTTCCAATTACAGAAAGCACATGCCTTGGTACTTATAAAGAAAATATCTACTCTTTTTGACATTTTTTTTGTTAAGCACCTCCTCCTCATGTTGGATGGTTACATGTTATTCCATCCCAAGTTTAATATGAACCAATAAAAACATGGCACCGACGTTTCTGATTGTGCCCTTGTTATTGATATTGAAGCCTGAGAATGTGCACTTTATGCATATAAATGACCAATGTCTTCCAACCTAGCAAATACTTACAGTTTCAGGGTTCGGATCTAGAATTCTATGAATCAAGGATTTTGCTCCCACTGGAAACCAAGATGGGCATGAGAACTCTGCTTTCTCAATCTGCAGAAAATAAATGATAATGACTTAATATTAACAATGATCCTTATATCACACTTTAACATTCTTACTGAAAAGTAGACATCAGACGTAGTAAAATATTGAGGCAGGGGTAAAACTAGACAACCAACAATCAAGCCCAGGATCCACTAGAAACTGCACCTAAAAATAGCGTCAAGGGGGTTCTGGCATTGAAAGAACAGAGACAGCATTTTCACTTTACTTCACAACCAAATACAAAAGTCTAAATGAAAGCTTGATAACCCTTTCAATGTTATATTATCAATTAAGAAGTAGTACTTGAGCTATTAAATTTTAAAATATTTTTATGAAAAGCTATTAAACGGTTCGTTCACTAGGGATACTACTTTTCACATTTACACAAATAGATCCAAAATATCAATTAAGAAATCTTCTGTTCAAAGTTAATAATCCCAAAATAGTAAACATGAAAGAGGTTCATGCCTTACTATATAGTGTGGTGAGGTCAAGCTCATCAAATGGAAGATAACCTGCCATCAGAACATAAAGGATGACCCCACAGGACCAAACGTCTGCCACGGCACCATCATACCCCTTGTGACTAAGTACCTAGAGCAGTAAATGAAAACAATTTAAAAATTATATAAAACAAAGCAGATGCATGAAATAAATACTATTCGTAGTCGAGAAACGGTCAAATTTAACTCAGAAGCTGACTAATTTTGTCCGTACCTCAGGTGCTACATAGTTCGGGGTCCCACAGGTCGTTCGAAGGAGGCTGACTCCCTACATGCAAACATCATAAATTGATATCCCTACAAATACTAAATCTCTCAACTGTAATAATGTCCAAAATGAGACAAGAATCTTACTTGTTCAGGCAATGCACTCAGACCAAAATCTGAAATTTTTAAATTTCCTAGAGAATCAAGCAACAGATTTTCCGGCTGCACAAAAACAACGATAAGAATTTCATGAAAGAAAAAGAAACAATCACAATAACTTGCTAGATGCTACAAAAGGAAGACCTTTAAGTCTCTGTGATATACTCCCTTGCTGTGGCAATAATCGACCCCATCAATTAGCTGGTGGAAGTATCGCCTGGCTTCACCTTCACTAAGACGTCCGTGATGAACCTGAACAACCATTGTTTTAACAGTTAACATTACCGCTTCCTCAGATAAATTAATTGTCCAAATTAAGCAGTGGGATTTGAAGTTAGACTACTACTTACAATCTTATCGAACAATTCACCACCGGTAATGAACTCTAAAATTATATAAATCTTAGTACGGCTAGCTAGAACCTACAGAAAACAACATCATAAAGTCAGTGACATCAAAACTAACAATTTGTAGAAAGTTTTTGCAGCTAAGATTAAAGATATCACATACCTCATGCAGACGAACAACATAGGGATGCCTGACAAGCTTCATTATAGATATTTCTCTCTTGATCTGCATCACAAAGATCAAATTTTTATTAAGAAAAAAACACAAAATGGAAACTGGATCATCCTGAAGTCCGAGATTACAGGTAATTAGGCCAATACCAAACCAAAACCATGCTAAATCAGAAAGTGGGTAAATTTAAGAACCCATTAAAATTCACAATGAGCATGCAAAGCAAGTAAATTGAGCATCTTGGAGGGTACAAATTAGGGGAAATTGAGAGTACCTGGTCGACCATCTTGTGCTTGATGATGGTAGTGCGATCCAGCACTTTCATGGCGACACTCTCACCCGTCTCAGTGTTCTGCGCAAACTTCACCTTGGCGAAGGTCCCTTCTCCGATCGTCCTCCCAACCTCATACTTACCCACTTTCCTCACCACCATCTTTCTCTCTCTCTCTCAACTTCTCAACTCAATCTCTCTGTTGATAATCTCAGCTTGGGAGCATTGCACTCTCTCCGAGTCTCTCGGAGAAGATAAAAAAAAAAGCAAACGCACCAGCGATGGTTTCAATTTTTCAACAACAAAGCAGAATACAAACACTTTCTGCCGAATATTTAAATGGGTTTTAATTATCTTTCTGATTTCTGATAAGACAGCATAAAATTGCGGCAAAATACGCAATTAAAAGCCGGTGAAAACGATGAGAGCCTTAAAATTTTCTCAAAGATGGGTTTAAAAGTCTATGAATTTTCTCAAAGATGGGTCAGTGTGTGGCTTATGGAGTTGTATAGCGGCTGACTCTTTCGCTGCTTACGACTGACTCTCTATCTCTCTTGGACACATTTGTCTCTGGGATCTTTACGCTTTGTCCTCCTCAGGACAGCGGCCATGATTCCCCGCCCTGGATTTCGTGCTTTTTGATACCAAAATTTGGAAATTTTTTACAATTAATTATATTTAATACATAAGCTGCTTTTCCTTTTTTCTTGCTTGGCCAGAATTATTATATAATAAATTGCGATGAACTGTTTTCTTTGTTGAGAAAATACAATGAATAATGAATTGTTTGAAGTTGATGGTTTTTGTGTGATTAACATTTCATTAAAAAATAAAATAAAGAATTAATTAAACTCCTCTAACATGGTAAGCAGTTTGGATACCTCTTTGAAATGTGATATCATTCACTCATTAATTTTTTTAATTAGATGGAAACTATTACAATAGATTAATAAATAAGTAATGCTAAGAGCCGGCCATTTAAGACTTGTAAAAGTGCCTTCAAACAATATAAAAAGGTATTGAATTTTCAAAAGAAAAAAGCGAAAATGTTTTGTACTTCGTATTTACACAAGATATATTTGTACATGTCTCAATTAAAAATTAAAAATCCAGAAAAAATAACTCGCGCATTCAACGTTCCTCTTTCATTCTTTCGTCTCTCTCATTCATTTCAATTTAATTTGAAAATTAAAAAAGATTATAAAAAATAAAAATAAAAAAGTAGAAAAAGAAGCATGACATAAGAGAGGGATTGAATTTGAAATTTGATATGACGAGCTCAAAGCAGGCATCAAGTTGGAAGCTTTGTTCTCTGCATCTTTATCATTAGGATAAGATTTGTTGGTAATCGCTTTCCTTGATAATGCAATGACAGGAATTTAGCACCTAATCTTTGGAAAAAACATCCAATCTTCTCACAAGCAGAAGTGGGTTGGCCCCCCCCACTTTCCACTTTCCACTAACTTTAACTTGTTTATTTATACATTTTTGGTTTCCCATTATTGGAATCGACAGTGCAGACCACATAAATAGACCACATTCTTGTACTTTTGCCAAGGAATTTCAAGGGACGTTAATACCTGCTCAAATTTGATGCAGGCTATTTTGGTCAATTTTACTATCAGACATGTTTGACTTGTTTTGTACTTGCTTCCCCCATGGTTAACTCACCACCTCCTGCTCCGTACCTTAAACTAGCTACAAAACTATTTTTGGTTATTAAAGTAAAAAAAAGGGGCAAAACACTTTGCTGGGATTGAAAAGCTTTCAAACCTGCATGGCAAGTTTGTGTGGTTTGAGGTCCTATGACTTGTACAACCTGGGCTATAGCCCAGGTGAGTTTTTTTTTATTTTTTATTTCTTTTAGTTAGTGTTAATGTTAATCCCATTTATAACAGAAATATTGATTTAAACTAATTGAATAATTGTAGTGTTACTTCTAGTTGCCGTGTATCTATCTGACTCTATCGTTGTAATGATAAATTTTCATTTTATCAATTTTTTTTCATCATGGCCGACCTTAGCTGGCATTGTTGGTGTAAAATAGGCCTTTAAACAAAAAAGAAGAAGATATGTTCTTAAATTAAATATATATATATATATATATGCACATATGATTAATTTCATAAGCCTAAAATTTAACAGTTCAATGAGATATATCTAGCTCACCCCATTTTAAAATCCTGAGTCTGTCTTGCAATCTATAACAGAAGACATGCCACAATTTGATTCTACATAAATACTCTGATTGGGTTTTTTTACAAGTAAATATAAAAACAAAAACTACACTAGAAATTTACAAGCAAGCAAGTATGGTATTTTTCGGATTTTTGAATATTTTTCCATTTGAGGCCTTTGCTTATGTGTATAGAATTTTTTTTTTTGGCCATATATATATAATAAAAACACTGTGAAAAAACATATGCAACTTATGAAAAAACATTTAATTCACAAGACGAGTTATTTACACTAACACTCCATGCCCTTTTTTATTGTTGTGTTTTTACAAAACCCCTTGAGGTTTCAAAAATTATACGATCACCTCCTAAGATTTTAAATTATTTTTACAAAAACCCTTTTTGTTGATTTTTCCTCCAAGTATTGATGATTTTGTATAAATTTTTTTTATCTCAAAATACCAAAGTTAGCCTTCAAGATTAGATTGCACATGCATTCATTGAGGCTAACCTTGTCATTTTGTAAAAAAATTTAAATGAAATCATCAATTTTTGGACTAATCAATGAAAATGGGGTTTGTGAAAATAATTTAAAACCTCAAGGAGTGTTAAAGTAATTTCTGAAACCTCAGGTGGTTTTGTGAAAAACTCAAAAATCACAAGGGTGTTGTAAATAACTCTTCACAAGACCATAGATGAATATACTTTTTTTTTTTTTGGCATTAAACTCCTTATATGAAACTAGCTATAAAATTTACCTCTTAAAAAAACAAAAACAAAAACAAAAATTGAACAATTGTATCTTTGAATAAAATGAAGGAAAATAGGAAAAAAAAAAAACAAAAGAAAAGGAACAGGCTGAGCTGCTGAAGTGTACAAAAACTAAAATAAATATGTGGATGGGGCAATTCATCATTCAAGTGGTAAACAGGCCCAAATAACAAATACAAATAGAATGGGGAAAAGAGAGAAAACTGGTGCTTTGTGGCAGCTTTAATTTGAAGTAAACCGCGTTAACGCGCTTTCAGGTATTATCTCCAACGGTCGGAAAATATTTGGGTGGTTAATTAATTGGGGCCAAAGCAACTACAATCCTAATCTGATATGGAATTACACACAGACACAGCTACAAAGTGAAGTGAGAGAGTGCACTTGAGCGTTGGGTTTAAAAACCCCCTTACAGTGAATCTTCCCAACTATTATTAATCTCTCATCACAATTTGCAAACTTGTTCGCTTTCTCTTTCTCTCTGTCTCTGTCGAGTTGAAACCCTAACCCCATTGTCTCATTCTGATCCTTTTTGAATTTATCCCTTTCTTTTCTGAGTTGGGTTTATTTCCGTGTTCTTAATCTTTTAGGTGAAAGTTCTGTTTTTGCATTTTGGTTATGGGAATGAAGGGTGATTTTCAATTTGGGTATGATTCAAATTCGTTGAATCTTCTCTCTGAGGTTTCTGCTGTTGTCAAAAATTGGGAGGAAGCTGATGTTGAAAAGGCCATGGCCATGTCTGTGAGAAGTTGCTGCTGCAACCCACTTCATGGATATGGATTTGATGGGTGTTTGATTCCTCAGAAGGCCATGGTCAAGCAAAACAAAAGGGTTTTTTCATCATCATCATCTTCTTCTTCTTCCTTGGATATGTTGGCTGAAGTTGCAACCCAACAATTGATGGAGTTGGGGAATGGGAATGGATTCACAACCAAGTGGGTTTTTGACGAAAAAGCTGTTCTTGCAGAATTCATCAATTTCTGTGCTAAAAGAAAAGGTCAGAGTTCAAAACATTCCACTTCAGTGACATTAACATACCCAAGAAGAAAAGGTCAAGTATGAGGAGGACTCAAAGAAGGTTTTTGCCACATGCTGCTCATGATTCTGTCTTAAGTATAAGTTGTATGAATATGAAAAGGAAGAGGCTTTGTGCTCATTCTGGGAGTGATCGTGGTCATGAAGACAACAACAATGAAGCATTAGCACAAAAGAAACAAAAGCTGGTTCATGTCAAAAGTACTGCAGATGTAAAGTCACCATCATCACTGAAACGAGAGATGCCTCAAGACATGAAAAACAGGATTAATAGCATTGGTGGTGGAGACCTCAAATTGGTGATCGAGAAGGAACTTTTTGATACTGATGTGGCCGACAATAACCAACGGTTTTCCATACCGATGAAACAAGTTAAAGAGGATTTTCTTAGCGAAAAGGATCAGACTGAGTTGAAGCTACGTGATGGTCACAATCAGAAGCATCTTGTTGGTATACCTGTTAAAGTGTTGGATCCATCTCTAAAGGAGTACACTTTACGCCTCAAGAAATGGACCATGGGAGGTAGTATTGTGTACAATTTGGTTTCAGGTTGGAGAGAAATTGCCAAGGCAAACAAATTGAAGACCGGTGATACACTGCAGCTATGGTCATTCCGAGATGACTCCAACAAGCTTGGCTTTGCACTCGTTAAAGTTAGCACCACAACAATGGAGGTTGATCAAAGTGGACTTGGTGCAAGTACCAGGAGCCAAAATGGGACAAACGGTCACACTCTCTCAACTGCCAAAGTAAATTCACTGAAGACGTCCGATGACACAGTGCATCGCTGGTCGATCAAGTGTAAATCCCAGTTTTGCTTTGCACTTGTTAAGGTTGGCAAGACAAAGGTGGAGGTTCAACAATGTAGACACGGTGCAAGCACTTGTAGCAGTAGCCAAAATGGGCAAACGGGCTCCTCCATTTCATGTATCAGCCATGACTGTTAATTAGCACATACTTCTTAGAGATTCTTTTGGTTTCTTGCCCCTGAAACCAATTCTTTGATTCGTTATAGTGTAAATCGCTTTATATATATGTCTTTGTGAAAGATTGAGTTGTACGGTTGTAATCTCTTCAATGGAATGAATTTTTCAAGGGCTTTTCTCTCTATACCCAAATCATGTTGTGACCAGTGTTCCTCTTTCGCCGCCTCTTGACACACACTTCTGTCCATGTGTCCATTTATGATGATTTTCCTCATGCATTATATTTGGAAATGGAATTTATTAATTAGGTTATAGATACCTTAATTTCTAATTTATTCAGAGTCTCATAATTTTTATATCTATGGTTGTTGTCAATTTTTCTTCTGCGCTGCCAATTGCACTACTGCTGTTAACTGGAGGATAAATGCATTTGTATAAACTAAGCTCTCCTTGATTTGAGTCCCCATTTGCCCAATCTCGCAGTCCACCATTTCAGACGGAAGCAGTGAGGGTTGTATATAGAAACGTAATCTTCTGGTTCACTGCATCATTTAGAGTTTCCAATGTCCAATGTCCAAGGGTTGTATATAAAAATATAATTAAATTTTATAATAGTTAAAAATAACTAAAAATTGAAAAAAAAAATTAAAATTAAAAAACCTCCATCATCATTCGTCCCAAATAAACCAAGACCAAAACCCAATTTCCAAACCCTAAATCCCCCGACTCCCAAACACAATCCCCCCTATCTAGTTGAAACCCCCTTCTCCAAACCCCAAAAATCAAGCACCTCAACGCAAGCTCAACCAAAAAAACAACCTAAACCATAACACACCCACAAACCCAATCGACAAAACCCACCAGCGCTTTTCCACCATTGGCTCTGTTCCTCTTCTCAGAAGCCAAAGTTGGCATCTTTTCCTCATCGTTATCTCTCTTGCAACTCGCCAAGAACAGAGACATGAGCGAGGTTCCGTGTGAGGTTTTGACCGCAGTCTCATGGTCAAAATGGGATGCGGTGGTGATGGGGTAGGGGACGACGATGTCGTGGCAGTCGAGCGAGGTCGACGTGTGGTCATGGGGAAATGGGGGAGAAGAAATCCCAATTGGAGGGGGGCTGGCATCAATCCCATAATTCTCTTTTTTTTTTCTTTCTTTTTCGAGCATCGATCTTGGTTTTCCTTTTATATAAAAAAACCAAGCTCACTGTTGGATGGAGGAAGCTCCCCATGGTTTGAAGTTTGAAACTTCTTTCCAGTTTTAGACAAAAGCAAACACCGAAAAGTAGAGCTCCAGGGATATCATTTAGAAACCACTGAGTTTTTTTTTTTTTTTGGGTTTTCTATCTCCCTGATCCTCCGTTCCAGCAAGGTAATTTGTGGGTTTATGGGCTGGAGGGATGGTGGTGTTGGTGCTGTAGAGGTGATGATGGAGGGATGGTGTTGTTGGTACTGTAGAGATGATGATGTGGTTGTAGAGATGGTGCTGTAGAGACGATAATGATGGAGGATTTTTAATTATTTGGAAATTTTTTTTCTCTGATTTATTTTAATTTTTAGTTATTTTTAAATATTAAAATATTTAATTATGTTTTTATCTATGTGGAGGCGGCTCCACTTGCCACATCACCCGCTCAATTGGTGGATAATGATCTATATGTACGAACTTACAAAACTATCTCTATCACTTGATCAGATTTAACATAATTTTAGATGAAATTGACAGCAAATAACAAAATGGGTCACCAAATCTTAGGCAAGCAGGGAAAGTGAGCTACTTTAAATTTGGAAGGCAAAGTGAGAGCATTGGTGTAAATAAGTCTTATAAAAACACATTGACAAAGACTTGCAAGTCAAAAAGAAAAAAGAAAACAAATCTTTCACACTTCCAGTCCTTGCTTTGGACAACAATAGCTTCTTTATGCATCGAACATTTGTTTTTTTCATTGATTGGAATTTATTCTAAAATAATACTATACTATTAAATAGCTAGAAGAGTTTCCCTTTCTTTTTTTTTCTTTCTTTTTTCCTTCTGTGTATCAAACAACAGAGTTTGGTACATCTTGATTCCTATCATTCATTAGCCGTCGGCATAGGCGCATTACCCAACCCTACACCTCTGTATGGAGTCAACGGCATATGAGTGAAGCCAATTATGTTCTTTTACCTATGAAGGTGTCAAGTTTTCATGAAATTTTGTATGGAATGGGAGCAAGTTGTTTGACAAAATGCCTCAAAGAAGAGAACCTGCTCTACTGCTCTAATATTTTCATTCTTCTCTTTGGGCCGTGCAATAGAGGAACTAGGTAGAAGGTATAGAGTTTGTGTTACTAATTTGTGCATAGATATGTTTATATGATTGTGTTTTTTGACATTTCAAATTCAATTGATGTTCACTATTATTGACATGTGGTAGCTTAGTGTTCTTCTATGCAACCAATGCATACCAGAAAAACCGATGAAGCCTCCTCTTCATCCTCATCATCCTCCTCCTCAAAACGTTGGAGGTACGACGTGTTCATAAGCTTTAGAGGCGATGACACAAGCAAAAACTTCACAGGCCACCTCTACGTGGCACTAAAAGAGGCTGGAATCAACACGTTTATTGATGATGATGAGTTAAGAAGAGGGGAAGATATAGGAGCCGAACTTGTGCGGGCAATCCAAGGGTCTAGGATCTCTGTCATCATCTTCTCCAGCCGGTATGCGGATTCCGGATGGTGTCTTGAGGAGCTGGTTAAGATCATGGAGTGTAAAAGAACACTTGGGCAAATAGTTTTGCCAATATTCTATAATGTTGATCCCTCAGATGTCAGGAAACAGACTGGTAGTTTTGCACAATCATTTCATAAACACAGAGATACAGATCATAATAAGGTACAGAGGTGGAGAGCTGCTCTTCATGAAGCTGCAAATTTATCTGGCTGGGATCTTAGAAACACTCTGGATGGGTAACTACTAAATTTCCTTAGACAATTTTAATTTTAATTCTTTTTGTTTCTTTTCCTTGACCAAGTTCTTACACACAGCTATGAGTTCTTTTCATAAATTCTGTTTTTAAAAATTTAATTGCCAACATCATGCACATGAATTGGTTTTCTTAGGCCTCTATTTATATGTGATGCCTTGAATGATTATAATAATAAAGCTTAAACTGTTAGGTCTACATGTAAATGCTCCAATAACTTAAGTTATTAGAAAGTGGGTCAACAAGTGTTATATTATTACAAAGTTTAACAGAACTCGAAGATTTTGATTTATGTCAATTCAATGAATAAGGTATTAGTTTAATTTGCTCTTGTAGTTTAACAATTCTAGTTTTGCTTTAATTTGAACTTACATAATACCAGGCATGAAGCAAATTTTACAAGGAATGTCATTAAGGAGATCACTAGACGATTGAACAACACCTACTTACATGTAGCCCCCTACCAAGTTGGAATAGATTTTCGCGTGCAAGCTATCAGTGAATGTTTGGGCTGGATTCGATGATGTTCGCATAATAGGAATTTCCGGTATGGGCGGAATGGGTAAAACAACAGTTGCAAAAGCCATATATAACGAATTTTACGATAGGTTTGATGGTAAAAGTTTCCTTGAAAGGGTGAGGGAAAAGCAACTGGTTGGCCTGCAAAAACAACTTCTTTCTGATATCTTGAAACCAACCAAGATAAAGGTAAGTAGTGTTGCTGAAGGGATCAATGTGATAGGAAAAAGGCTTGGAAGCTTAAAGGTACTTCTCATAGTTGACGATATAGATAGTGTGGAGCAGCTAGATGCTTTAGCTATAAAACATGACACCTTTGGTCAAGGGAGTAGAATTATTATAACAACAAGAGATGAACATTTGCTAAATAAACTTGAAGTTGACCAGATATATCGAGTGCAACCAATGGAAAAGAAGAAGCTCTTGAGCTACTTAGCTGGCATGCCTTTAAAAATGGTTCTCCTAATCAAGGATATTTCAAGCTCGCAAGAGAAGTTGTTGATTACTGTGGAGGATTGCCACTGGCTCTTCAAGTTTTAGGTTGTTTTTTGGGTAAAAGAAGCATAGGAGAATGGGAAAGTACATTGGGTAAATTGAAAAAAATTCCCTGTCATGAAATTCATAATCAGCTCAAAATAAGCTATGATGGGCTAAGTGATGACTACGAGAGGGATATATTCCGTGATATAACTTGTTTCTTTATTGGAATGGACAAGAACTATGTCACACAAATATAGTTTACAGTGTCCAATGTTCAATTGTTGAGTGCTTAACATGTCGCATGTGTTTTATTTTTAACAAGAATGGACATGTCTTAAACTTGAGACCTTCCTACTTTATGAAGAAAAAAAACCTATATTTAATTATAGGGAATTGTGCATAAATACGACTTGAACCAGAGAATGTGTGCATTTGTCACCTAGGAAATGGAAATCTCCAGATCATTGTATTATTATGCAGTTGAATGAATGGAGAAAAGGAAGTTTAAGACATAACAGAAGGAAATGTGATTTAATTTATTGAAAGTATCTGTAAGTTTCAGAAACATGTGTCCTTCTCTCCTTAAATGCAATACGGCTATATATAGAACCTGCAACACAAGTTGAGTAATTTTTCTCACAAATGTACACAGTTCTAAAACACAATTGAAGTCCAAGGAACTATGAGGCATCTGGCGTTACTGCAACAGTTGACGGTAGATATATAATGCATATTGTCTAATGCCTCTATATGGTGCCCCTCTCTTGTATTTCATAAATGCAAATCATGGGTCTACTTCCTGTGTGTATAAATCCTTTTTCAAATTGGTGCCACTTTTATTTAATAGGAAACTGAAGAAATTGAAGTACTCACTCTAAATTTGCTAAGTTCTGAAGAGACTAGTTTCGGTACGGAGGCATTTACAAAGATGAGGGGATTGAGATTGCTGAAACTCAACTACGTAAATCTCACTGGAGGCTACAAATATCTTTCTGAAAGCTTAACATGGCTTTGCTGGCATGGATTCCCTCTAGAGGTCATACCAATAGACTTTAATCTACGGAACATAGTTGCTATTGATATGCGATACAGCAGCCTCAAATATGTTGTTTGTGAGGTACAATATAACCCAACTGCAAATTAGTAATTCTTTCCGTACGGTTTTATACATAACATCATGCTCTCTCTCTTCCTTGTGGATTTTGATTTCCATTTCCTTCTGGTTTTGTCTGACAGGTGCTCGAGAAGTTGAAGATTCTAAATCTCAGTCACTCCCATTGCCTAGAACATTCACCGGCCTTTTCGAAACTCCCAATCTTGAGAAACTGATACTCAAAGACTGTAAGAGGTTGTCCAAGGTTCAAAAGTCCATTGGAGTTCAAAAGTCCATTGGAGATCTTAAAAGTCTTTCTTTGGTAAACTCGAAAGACTGCAAAATGCTTAAGGGTCTCCCAAGGAGTTTCTACAAGTTGAAATCAATTAAAACTCTGGATATTAATGGTTGTTCAAGATTTGAAAACTTGGCTGGGGACTTGGGGAAGATGGTATCATTGACAACTCTTGTTGCTTTTAATACAGCCATAACCAAAGTGCCATCTTCCATAGTAAGATTGAGGAAGCTTGAATATTTATCACTATTTCACCCAAAATTCCCTTTGCAATTACCTCCTTTGTTAGCGGGCTTAAACTGTTTAAGAAATTTTTAAGAAATCTATCTCTTAGAGACAGCAAATTAGAGGCAATTCCTGAGGATCTTGGGAGTTTATCTTCTTTAGAACACTTGGATCTACAACAAAATAGTTTCCATAGCCTTCCAAACCTCAGCGGCCTTTCCAAACTTAATTGGCTATCATTGGAAAATTGCAATTTAACAGATGATGCAATTGATCCTAAGAGTCTTGGGAGTAGTCCGTCTTCTTTGCACTACTTATATCTTGAAAACAATCATTTTCGTAGCCTTCCAAGCCTCAGTGGCCTTTCCAGGCTTAACCACCTAGTGTTGGATGGTTGCATAGACCTTATTGAGATCACAGATTTACCAAAAAATTTGTATGTCCTCCAAGAAGATCATTGCACTGCATTAGAAAGAATGCCAAATTTTGCACAAATACCCACGATGTTTTTGCATCTAAATCATTCCCCCAAATTCATTGAATTTCCAGGCTTGAAAAGGTCATTAAACTTGGGGATGACATTGTTCATGCAAGGCCGCAACTGTATCACTGATATTCTTCTTAAGGAAGGCGTGCTAAAGGTTCTCTCTCTCTCTCTCTCTCTCTCTCTGCAAAACATGCACCTAATTACAAGTATAAATTTTCTAGACTGCTATAAATACACATGTGTGTGATTGCTTATATAATTATATTTTTCTTGACATGTTACAGGGATGGACCGGATGTGGTGAACTCTGTTTCCCTGGAAATGATATTCCCAAGTGGTTCGATTATGTGGAGGAGGGTGGTGAAGTACATTTTGAAGTGCCTCAGGAGATTGGTTCTAATTTCAAAGCATTTGCTGTGTGTATGGTTATTCTTCTTATCATCTGGACTACTCTGAATTATCTGATGGTCTTGTTTCCATTGGTGTCGTTAATCATACCAAGCATACTAGTTTTGTGGCTGAGCTTGAGGATTGCTTTGCAAGAACTTCCCATGAAGATTATCTTTGGATGTAACATTTATCTAACAGTACGTTCAACTTGGAAGGTGGCAACTCAGTCTATATCAATGCAGAAATTCGAGATGATAAATTCATGGTAAAGAAAACAGGTGTCGCTCTAGTACGTGACAAAGTTATCAAATTCGACACTTCATTTTTTTCATATAATCTAATCCCATATCATCGAGCCAAAAAAGTTTTGTCCACCGATTTTGATGATAGCGATTTTGGTGATGATGATGTTGTTGATGTGGATGATGATGATGAGGAGGAGGAGGAGGAGAGGCTGAGGATTCTGATGAGAATGATGATGATGCTGAGGCAGGGCAAATCCATAGCTCATCTGATGTTGATCCCGGTAATATTGAACCGAGTACTGATGAACAAGCTCCAATGAAAGAAAAAGTAGACTGATCTTGTTTTTCTTTTGTTGGTAACAAAAGACATGAAGAAACAAACATTAATCTAGGCTTGGAAACTCCTACCAGCCAGCCACTGTGGCTGTTTCCTGGTTTAATCAGCTAGTGTGGTTGTGTTTTCTTGCTGGGGCCTGCGTGCCTTGGTGTGTTTTTTATATCAAGTAGTTTTGTTTGAACTTCCTTCTTGTGGTGGTACTGTTTGTGTTGTTAGTCTGTTATTCTTTCTTATTAATGCATTTGAGTTTTATTTTCTGGTTTAAAAAAGAAGAAAGAAAAAAACTCCTACTAGATCATCAATAAGGTTTTGAATAGTTTAAGGGACATTATATATCAAGATTACACCATAGGACCACTTGCAAAGAAGGCTCTGATGTTAGACAACCCCTAGCCGAAAAAATTTAAGCTATCAGAGAATATCAAGCTTACTGAACCAACTGACTTTGCCGGTTCCTATCTAACAACCCATGCAAGCCAAAAGCAACGAACTAAGGAGATGAAAGTTGATTGATGATCACCAGAAAAGAAATGGTAGACTGATGCAAAAGGAAGGTTTTTCCAAAGCCTAGCTAGTTGTTGGGTTCTGTTTTCATGGTATCTACTTCATTTCTCTTCCACCAATCAATATTCAGCCATTAATCTTGTAATTATTTTGAGTGATGTGGAGCACGTGTGGCCGTTGGGCTTTCACACGTGGGCAACCTGACTTTGTAACCATGAAGAAGTTGAGGTTCCACTCCAAAATCAATTAGCAATGGGAGAGAGTGGCCCAACTCCTTATAAGCACTTGCAAGGTTTTCTAACTTTCCAATGTGGGACTTTTACCTTCACATTATCACATTAAGATCCTTACAATGTGTGTAAAGGGACGATTGGACTTTTTATCAATGCCAAAACAAATGCTAAAACTAATATTTCAAAGGTGTCTTCATCTTTGAATGATGCATACAAAACTGTTAGATTTCTATAGTGTCCATGATCATACAATTTGAAATACATAAAAGTCATACCTTGTGCCATCTTCCTTGAGTGCATGATCTCTGAACTCATTAAATCGCAGCAGCAACACAAGCAAAAACACAAACTGCTTAAGACTTCTACTCTCTCTCTGAAACTGTTTCGGCTCTCTTTTTATAATGAGATTAGGGTTAGAAAAATCTCTGATGAGAGCAGGGTCTTAAGCTTATATAGGGCTAGGTCAAGTCTTCTCTACTCATCAACAAGGGCAAACTTGACTAACACTCTAAGCCCATCAAGCAAAGGTTCATGCAAAAGAAAATAAATAGGACCTATTTAATTGACTTCAAAACTTTCCTTATTTCACAAGGTTTTAGGTCTCAATGTATAATCTAATTAAACTCTTATCAAAACGGGTATAACTTAGTATCTAGTACACCGATCTAAATAGGAATATAACATTCTCTCACTAGATCAAGCACTAGAGCACTAAGTGTCTATATTGCAAAAGTTTGATCATCTTTATTGGCCATGAGTTTAAAACAGTTAAGTCTTTCCCTTCAAACTATAGTGAAAAGCGATTAGACAAAATGAACTATAGACAAGCACTGTTACACTTTATGAAAATATGACATCTATAATCACATAATGCAATCTCAAATCACAAGAAGCACCTACAAACGTGAACCTTAACAAGAGTCAATCCGCAATGTTATTAAAATAATAGTATC
Source organism: Prunus mume (assembly GCF_029339155.1). Lineage (NCBI taxonomy): Eukaryota > Viridiplantae > Streptophyta > Magnoliopsida > Rosales > Rosaceae > Prunus > Prunus mume. Next base: position 4,028,338 of record NC_142699.1, on the reverse strand, counting down.
TCAAAGAGACCATAAACTCACATGCATAAACAAAATGCATAATAAATTTAAACAACTAAATAGTCAAAATAGTAGAAAATTATTCAATAATCAAAACTTTCAACCAAATTAATTAACATATGCAAATCCCTCAATCCAGAGAACAACGAAATTAGACATGATACGGAGTTCATACAACTGGGACTCATCTGACTCGTCATAGAACATGTGGGCTATAGCTTCCCACATGTCCTTTGCAGTAGGCATATCGAGAAAAAGTTCCAAATATTGAGGTTCCATGGTTTTCACTAACCATCCTCGAACAATGGAATCAGTTGTACACCATTTTTAATACCCGGGATTACTCTCAATAACCTGAATGGTTTTCCAATCAAGTAGCTACGCTTCCCTTGTCTTGCAACATGGAGCATCATCATTCGAGACAATGTTTGGTAATTGGTCCCATTCAACTTGATACATAATGGTGCAGCATAATGTTGGAAAGTAATCAATACCTTATTCTACGGGAACTAGAATAGGAAAACCTTCTTTGTAATCGTTTGACTTTTCCTAAAATTGCTGTACAATTCTTTTCCTAGTTAGGCTGTGTATATTTTACTAGTTAGGCTTGCATTCTCCCTGTATAAGAATATTGTACAATCAATAGAATAATTATTCCGACACAATATCTTCTATACCAATTTTACATGATATCAGAGCAGGAGAAACCCTAGCTCTTGTGTTTTTTCTTTTGCCGTTCTCTTTAAGCAGCAATTTAGATAATTTTTCTTGTTTCGCTACTTCTCCATGGGAGACGACGAGCAGAGCAAGCCTACGAAGAGAGATGGAGGTTATGGTGCCTCCAAGGATGGTGGTGCAAATGATGCCAGCAATCCTTTTTTTGTTCATCACAGTGACCATCCGGCATGGTACTTGTTCCCAAACTCCTTAACGGAGATAATTACACAACGTGGTGCTGGTGAATTCGCTTATCCCTTGGCGCAAAAAATAAGCTAGGGTTCGTTGAAGGGACCGTGCAAATACCGTCCGAGAAGAGCAATCCATATCATTATTCTCGCTGGTTACAGTGTAACGATATGGTGATCGCCCATAGCGTCATCTACTCGACAACGGCACATGAGATTTGGGAGGACCTGAAGGAGCGATTTTCTCAAAGCAACGCACCGAGGATTTTCCAACTACAACGAGATATTGCTTCTCTCCATCAAGGGAAAATGTCTGTCGCTGGCTATTTCACCAAGATGAAGGGGTTGTGGGATGAATTGGCTTCCTACAACGATTCGCCGACATGTTCATGTGGTGCTATGAAGAAGCATCATGAAAAAGAGGAACGCAATGCCCTCATGCAATTCCTGATGGGTTTAAATTATATATATACTAAAACTGAGTTAAGGAATTCACTGTTCCTAGACTGTAGCTTAGAAATAGTAAAATTACGGTTTTGCCCCTACTTATGTTCTTTGTTCTTTTTTGTCCTATTTGGCAGCACAGTAAAATGACCGTATTGCCCCTCGCTCTTTTTACTTTTTGTCCTATTCAACAACAAAAGGCAAAGATTTTTTTTTAAAAATTTTAAACTTCCTATAAATTACATATTACTTATAATTATATGTATGTTTTAATTTATATATATATATATATATATATAGAGAGAGAGAGAGAGAGAGAGAGAGAGAGAGAGAGAGAGAGAGTTTAAGTCTTATGTAATTAAACATATGTTTAATCTTGGTTTGTATAAATATAACTTGATGTTTGCTCTAGATAATTAGAATACTACAATTGTTAGGCCCCATTTAATATACTTATTTTGTAAGTGACATTTATGTATAAAATTAATTATCTAATTAAATGTTTAAATTAAGATAGTTTAAAAGTTCAAAAAATACATGCATGCATAGAGTACAAAATGGAATAGTATTATACTCCCTATATTTGGATATAACAAACACATATGCATTTTTGTTATATGCAAACAAGTATATTGTCAAAAACATATAGTCTTAAAGTTATATATTCTGAATTATCATGATTTATATTTTTGTTAGATTATAATAACCACACATATTATATTCAAACAAGCATATTGGCGAAAAATACATGGTCCCAATAAAGTAATATATACTCATATAGATATGCAAATATATGTATATATAATAAACTTTTAATATATATATATATATAGGCATGTGTCTACTTCTTATGTATACACTTATGTATGTGTGCTTTATATATACACATACATTATAACCAAAAATAGATAGACACGCATCAAATAGTATATAAAACATGTTATTAGTTTATCTTTTGTAACTAAAACTTGAGAAACTAAATGCGATGACAGTATTTACATTTTCATGTATATGTACATAGAACGTAATCCTTGCCTATTTTCATCACTTTATACACATTTCACACAATTTTAAAACCCGCAGCATCGCGCGGGCACCTTTTGCTAGTGAATCCTATAGTGCGGTAAGGGCATATTTTACTCATGAATCATTTGCCAAGCCTTCGTAGAGCATATGCGTTGGTTTCGTAAGAGGAAAAATAGAGAGAAATAGGTTATGCAAGGGTTGTAGCTGAAAGTGCAGCGATGGTGGTGCGATCCAGTCAGCAACAACAATGGGCCAACAATAATCAACGACCTAACATTAGCCAACAACATCAGCAGTCCAGGCCCAATCAGTTGCTACACAACTCCAGTTTCAGCCAACAATTGCCGCTTTGTTCTCATTGTGGGGACACAAACCATGTTGTTGAAAGCTGTTGGAAATTGCATGGTGTTAAATAACTCGCCTTCTAGATCTTGTTCTTTGATGTAACCGACGGCAATAGACTAAACTAGCAAATATTAAAACACTTAGAAACACACAAGAATTATACTTGGTTCGGCAGAACTTTTGCCTCGTCCAGTTGTGATTTCTCTAGGTAGAGAAATCACCTCTCCTTTGATTAATAATAGAGATTACAGAACTTTTGCAACCCTAGAACTAATCTCAAAACTCTTGGCTGTCTCTCTGTTTTCCTCTCTTTAAAATAAGCCTTGCCACACCCTATTTATAGATATAGAGTTGGCTTACATGTCCCAAGGCTGATTGGATTCCTATTCCTAAGTAGATTAGGAAATTACACTTATCCAAATCCTAATAGACTTCTAGAAATCCAAACCTGAATTGAATAAGGAAAACTGAAATTCTTTCCTAATCCCTCTAGGACAAGAATTGGTATACCTCTAATTTTCCTAAAACAATCCTAAACCAACTAGGACATATTTGACGAGCCAAAATCCTAACAATCTCCACCTTTTGATTTGGTTGGTGCAGGACCCCAAACATCTGAGTGAATATAGCTGAGTTGCTCCTTGCTTCGGTTATCTGCACTGCTACTCGTGAATGATACCTTCCTTTGCTTTCCAAGAACACAATATTCACAAAAGTCCAGTTTGCAAGATGACACGCCTTCCAACAGGCCTTCCTTGTGTAATTCTTGCAACCCTTTCTGGCTTATGTGCCCAAGCCTATGATGCCAGAGTTCAATCTTGTCTTCTATACCTTGATTTACAGAAACAGCTGCTCCTCCAACTATAGTGGTCCCAATTAACTTATACAGCTTATTGGGTTGTAGGTCACCCCGCATTACCACCAGTGATCCTTTGGCTACCCTGAGTCTTCCCTTTTTAGACTCGTACCCATAGCCGGCCTCATCTAAAGTACCCAAGGAAATCAAATTCTTTCTTAGTCTAGGGACATATCTAACGTTCCCCAAAACTCGTATCATCCCATCAAACATTCTGATTTGAACAGTGCCGATTCCTTTTACAGGACATGAAGAATCATCCCCCATTAAAACTTCGCCGCTGCTGACTTCTTTGTAAGTATCGAACCATTCTCTTACTGCACACATATGAAAAGTGCATCCGATATCCAAAATCCAATTTGTGAAAGCCTTGGAGCTGATGTTACTGAAAGAAGCTCCGTCACTCTCATGCTCGGTGATGCACTAGCTGAACCCGAGCTTCCTTCCCTCTTGGCTTTCTTCTCTTTCCAAATCTTGCAGTTCCTCTTCCAATGATCGGCTGAACCACATTCGAAGCAACCTTCCTTCTTTTCCTTTTTCTTCTTGGATTTTGACCTACCTCTGTTGCCTGTTTTCTCTTCCTTTGTCTTTTCCCGCCCCCTCTCCTTGCCTTTGGCATAAAGGCCTTGAGAGCTTTCAGTTATATCATCTAGTTTAGCATATGACTGAAGAGCTTGAATCACGTCTTCAAGCTTCAGGGACTCTTTTCCAAACATTAGAGTTGTTCGAAAGTGCTTGAAAGACGAAGGTAGAGACCTCAGCAAGATGATAGCCATATCATCATCTTTGTAAGTTTCTTCGACCTTCTGAAGATTAGTTATGCAATTTTGAAACCTGCATACGTGATCTTCAATATCACCTCCTTCTTCCAGTCGAAGTCCGAATAGTTCATCCTTTAGAAAAAGTTTATTGGACACGGTTTTGCCCATATAAACATTCTCCAACTTTTCCCATGCTTCTTGGGCAGTCATCTTTTCTGTGATGTGTGACCGAACTGATCTTGTGAGATGGATCTCGATGGAACTCTTGGCTTTCTTGAGAACCTTAGTCCATGCTGTGTCTGTCATGCCTGTTGGCTTCTCACCGCTGAGTGCATCATCCAAATCTTGCTGTATCAGATACGTTCTTCATCATCCTTTGCCAATCCGTGAAGTCATCCTTGCCGTCAAAGGGCTTTAACGCAGGTCCTAGATCCGCATTCATCTTCCCTTTAGACATCGTAGAACCCCTTAACCTAGGCTCCTGATACCACTTGTTAAATAACTCGCCTTCTAGATCTTGTTCTTTGATGTAACCGACGGCAATAGACTAAACTAGCAAATATTAAAACACTTAGAAACACACAAGAATTATACTGGTTGGCAGAACTTTTGCCTCGTCCAGTTGTGATTTCTCTAGGTAGAGAAATCACCTCTCCTTTGATTAATAATAGAGATTACAGAACTTTTGCAACCCTAGAACTAATCTCAAAACTCTTGGCTGTCTCTGGCTGTTTTTCCTCTCTTTAAAATAAGCCTTGCCACACCCTATTTATAGATATAGAGTTGGCTTACATGTCCCAAGGCTGATTGGATTCCTATTCCTAAGTAGATTAGGAAATTACACTTATCCAAATCCTAATAGACTTCTAGAAATCCAAACCTGAATTGAATAAGGAAAACTAAAATTCTTTCCTAATCCCTCTAGGACAAGAATTGGTATACCTCTAATTTTCCTAAAACAATCCTAAACCAACTAGGACATATTTGATGAGCCAAAATCCTAACAATGGTGGAGCTAGGTATTTTGTTACTTTCATGGATGATTTTTCTAGGAAGGTTTGGGTTTATTTCATGAAGCAAAAATCTGAGGTTTTTGCAAAGTTCAAGGAATGGAAAACAGAAACCGAGAATCAAACTGGAAGAAAGATCAAGTACCTGAGAAGTGACAATGGAGGTGAATATACAAGTAATGAGTTTACTGATTACTGCAAGGAAGAAGGCATCACAAGGCACTTCACAGTAAAGAAGAATCCCCAACAAAATGGAGCTGCTGAGAGGATGAACCGAACTCTCATGGAGAGAGAGAGAGAGCATGCGATTTCATGCAGGATTGCCTGATAGTTTTTGGGCAGAAGCGGTGTTAATCATGCAAGTTATTTGATTAACAGATCACCATCTACAGTTCTCGGTTTTAAGAGTGCAGAAGAGGTATGGTCTGAGAAGCCGGTGGACTATTCCAAGCTCAGGGTATTCGGTTGTAGTGCTTATGCACATATTCCAAGCGATGAAAGGTCCAAGCTCAAACCAAAGTCTACACATTGCATATTCTTAGGTTTTGAGAAAGGAGTGAAGGGTTTCAAGCTTTGGGATATCAACAACAGGAAAAAGGTTGTCAGCCGAGATGTTGTCTTTGATGAGACAACCATGCCTCTGAATAAAGTCGAGAGCAGTAGGGAGAAGAAAGACGATGCTGAAATTGAAGCAACAAAGATTCCGTTAATCAGTTCAGACGAAGAAGCAGCTCAGGTGGAGCAAATTGAGCAAGATGCTGAATCTGATGGTTTTGAGGAAGAAGAAGAGCATCAGCATCGTTCACCAGTTAGGAATCAGGTGGAGCAAGAAATAGGGCAGATTGAAGGCACTCTAATCCGCCAGACATCCCAAAGGGTTAGAACTCCAACCAACAATCCACCTGCATTCCAGAGATGCATAGCACTGGACAAACCTAATCGGAACAAGAAGAAACCTGACAGGTTTGGGTTTGACCAAGACGAAGTTAATTATGCTCTCAACATTAGTCAAGGAGATCCAACTACTTATCGAGAAGCTATAGCAAGTGATGAGCGAGATAGTTGGATAAGTGCTATGACAGAAGAAATGGAGTCTCTTTACAAGAACTCTGTTTGGGAGTTGGTTCCTAAGCCCAAAGACAGAAAGCTAGTTGGATGCAAGTGGGTATTTAGGAAAAAGGAAGGACTACATGAACAAGATGCCGTGAGATTCAAAGCAAGGCTCGTGGCTAAAGGGTACTCACAAAAGGAAGGGGTGGATTATGATGAGATCTTTTCACCCGTAGTTAAACATACTTCTATCAGATTGCTTTTAGCAATGGCAACTCAGCATGACATGGAGATTGAGCAGATGGATGTGAAGACAGCGTTTCTTCATGGGGATCTAGAGGAGACAATTTTCATGGCTCAACCAGAAGGGTTTGTTGAATATGGGAAAGAAAACCTAGTATGTCAGCTAAAGAAGTCCCTGTATGGCCTGAAACAGTCTCCAAGACAGTGGTACAAGAGGTTCGATTACTTCATGCTGAAAATCAATTTTAGAAGATGTTTATATGACTGTTGTGTGTACTATCATGTGTTCCAAGATGGGATGGTCATATTGCTGTTGTTATATGTGGATGACATGTTAATCGCTTGTCAAGACAAGTCTAGAATTCAAGACTTGAAGAAGATGTTGAGCGAGGAGTTCGACATGAAGGATCTAGGTGCAGCACAGAAGATCCTTGGCATGGAAATTCAGAGAGATAGGACCGCTGGAAGGATTTGGATATCACAAGCCAAGTATATTCAGAAGGTTCTTGAGAAGTTCAACATGCAAGAAGCAAAGGTAGTTTCGACTCCTTTGGCAGCTCACTTCAAGTTAAGTGGGCAACAGTGTCCTAAGTCCGAGGAAGAGCAGCAAGTAATGGAGAAGGTTCCTTATGCTAATGCCGTGGGCTGCCTTATGTATGCAATGGTATGCACACGTCCAGACATAGCTCAAGCAATCAGTGTCGTTTCCAGATACATGGGAAATCCAGGAAAGCAACATTGGGACGCAGTCAAATGGATTTTGCGTTATTTGAAGGGTTCTTGGCGACAAAGGATTATGTTTGAGAAGCAAAAAGAAAATGCAAGGGTGTTGGGATATGTGGATGCTGATTATGCAGGGGACTTGGACAAGAGAAGGTCAACTTCTGGTTATGTGTTTACATGCGCAGGAGGACCGATCAGTTGGAGAGCACTACTGCAACCAATTACAGCTTTGTCGACCACAGGGCAGAGTATATTGCATTGGCCGAAGCTGGAAAGGAAGCAATTTGGCTTAATGGCTTGGTAAGTCAAATGGGAATCACCCAAGATTTTGTGAAGCTGAAGTGTGATAGTCAAAGTGCCATTCACTTGGCAAAGAATCAAGTTTTTTCTGGAAGATCAAAGCACATTGAAGCAAGATATCACAGAATCAGAAATTGGGTGGAGTCTAAGGAGATTTGGATTGAAAAGATTCATACGGATGACAATGCCGCAGATTTCCTTACAAAGATAGTGTCGGCCAAGAAGTTCAAGCATTGCTTGAACTTGATCAATCTCGTTGATTGATAAAGTGGAGCACCTCCTCACTTGAGGTGCAATGAGGCAAGAAGAAGATTGCCAAGGTGAAGACTCTTGAAGATTTCCAGAGCTGCTTCAAGGAGGTTCAAAGATACTCTGGGGTGCAACGATCAAGACTTGGTTTGACTCACCAAGGTGGAGATTGTTAGGATTTTGGCTCGTCAAATATGTCCTAGTTGGTTTAGGATTGTTTTAGGAAAATTAGAGGTATACCAATTCTTGTCCTAGAGGGATTAGGAAAGAATTTCAGTTTTCCTTATTCAATTCAGGTTTGGATTTCTAGAAGTCTATTAGGATTTGGATAAGTGTAATTTCCTAATCTACTTAGGAATAGGAATCCAATCAGCCTTGGGACATGTAAGCCAACTCTATATCTATAAATAGGGTGTGGCAAGGCTTATTTTAAAGAGAGGAAAAACAGCCAGAGACAGCCAAGAGTTTTGAGATTAGTTCTAGGGTTGCAAAAGTTCTGTAATCTCTATTATTAATCAAAGGAGAGGTGATTTCTCTACCTAGAGAAATCTGGCTGACAATGAGCAAAAGTTCTGCGAACCAGTATAATTCTTGTGTGTTTCTAAGTGTTTTAATATTTGCTAGTTTAGTCTATTGCCGTCGGTTACATCAAAGAACAAGATCTAGAAGGCGAGTTATTTAACACATGGCTATCCTTCATGGCATAGACTACACAAATCAGGAGGAGGCAATCACAACTCAAAAGGAGGTGGGGGCCGCAACAAATCTTCTTCAGCAAACCATGTGGATGCAAATCCTATTTTTTATGATGTGAAAGCTGTGATGCCCAACCTCCCCAATCAACAATATAAGCAAATATGTTCAGTCCTGAAAGAGAAGGAAAGTGATTCACAGCCTGATTCCTAAGCAAATATTGCTAGTTCAGGTTTGTTTAAAAATTGCTTTACAACACTTAATTGGATTATTGACAGCGGGGTGACGGATCATATCACATCTTTCCTTCATTTGCTCACAAATGTGAAGCATTCCACCATGCCACCCATAAAGTTACCAAGCGGAGACCAGGCTCCAATTACTGCTACTGGCACTTTGCCAATAAATTCATATTTATTTTTGAAAGATGTGTTGGGGGTTCCCACATTCAAAGTTGACTTGATGTCTATGAGTAAGATTACAGAGGATTTAACTTGTTTAGTAACTTTCTTTCCATAAGGGTGTGTTTTGCAGGATTTGGCAACGAGGAGGACGATTGGTCTGGGTAAGTGACGTGGAGGCTTGTACTATTTAGTAGCATTGGCTTCTCCAAACTTCTCTCCAAATAAATATGATCCATCTTGTCATTTGGCTTCAGCTTCCGCATATTTATGGCATCACCGTTTGGGTCACCTATCTTCGGCTCGCTTAAATTTTATGTCCAAAACATTGTTAAATTTCCCTTGTTCTTCAAATAATATTTGTGATATTTGTCCATTCGCCAAACAGACACGACTCCCATTTACTACTAGTTCCATCACCTCCACACACCCTTTCGCACTCATTCACTGTGATATTTGGGGTCCACATAAAATAGCCTCTTTATCCGGGGCACACTATTTTTTGACTGTGGTGGATGATTTTACAAGGTTTACATGGATTTTTCTCATGCACAATAAAAGTGAAACACAAGAGCACCTTCGATCCTTTTTTGCCTATACCTAAACACAGTTCAACACCAAAATCAAACAGATACATGTGGACAATGGGGGAGAATTTTATTCCCTTCGCAATTTTTTCACAGATCATGGGGTCATTTATCAACGATCTTGCGTTTACACCCCCCCAACAAAACGAGGTCGTAGAAAGCAAACATCGCCATTTCATTGAAATGGCACGGGCTTTACTTTTTCAAGCCCACCTTCCCCTTCATTTTTGGGGCAAAGGAGTGCTTACCGCTGCTCATATCATTAACCGAATTCCCACCAAACTATTAGCCCACCAAACTCCTTTTGAAAAATTATATGGCAAACCACCTTCCTATAAACATATGAGAGTCTTTGGGTGTCTTGCTTTTGCCACCAATAAACATCCCACCTCCAAATTTGATACTCGTGCCAAGAAAAGCATTTTTTGGGGTATCCTAGTGGGCAAAAAGCTTACAAGTTGTATGATCTCACCACCCACAAAATTTTCATCAATAGGGATGTTAACTTTTTTTAGCACCATTTTCCTTTCCACACTCTCAGCCCAACCACACCATCAGACCAATTGCCTGTCATACCCACACCACACATAGCAGACCTTGATCCATGCCATCCAACCTTGGGCCCGCATACCTTTCCTCCAACCAACCCAACCTTTTCCTCTGAGCTCAACTTCACACTTTCAAGCCAAAATGATCCCATCTCTCCAGCCATGCCTAACCCTCCAGCCAACCATTCTTCTTTTTCCCCTACTAACACCTATTTCTACAGCCAACCCCACCACATCATCACCTGCTACACTTACAAATCTAGAACAACCTGCTTCTCTTCTACTTTCTACTCCTCCTCTTTCTACCAATCCACCTGTCAGAGTCTCTGAGCGTTCCAAACAAGCTCCTATTTGGCAGAAAGATTATGTTCTTAATCACGTCCTAATGCCCAGACCCGCATCATCGTCTTCCTCGTCGCAGATCCTACCCAAAGGTACTCGTTATCCTCTCTGTAATTTTATTTCATATCATCGTTACTCACCTTCACATCTTTCTTTTATTGCAACTGTCAGTAGTAGTGTGGAACCTTCTTACTTTACAGAGGCTGCTGCAAATCCCAATTGGCAACAAGCTATGTGCTCTGAACTTGAGGCCTTAACGTCCAACAACACATGGACGCTCATTACTTTGCCCCCCAGCAAACAACGCATTGGTTGTAAATGGGTTTACAAAATCAAGCACCGTTCTGACGGTTCCATCGAACGCTATAAGGCTCGCCTCATGGCCAAATGATATACTCAAACAGAGGGGATTGATTATCATGATACTTTCTCACCCACGGCCAAGATGATTACTGTACGCTGTTTGCTTGCTATCGCCGCTGCTCAAAATTGGTCCCTTAGCCAGTTAGATGTTAATAATGCTTTTCTGCATGGGGACCTCTATGAAGAAATTTACATGTCACCTCCTCCTAGTCTCCGGCAACATGGGGAGAATCTTGTGTGTCGCCTCAACAAATCACTCTATGGGCTCAAGCAGGCATCTAGGCAATGGTTTGCCAAATTCATTGAAGTTGTTCTAGCTGCTGGGTTTATCCAATCCAAGGCAGATTATTCTCTTTTTACATGCAAGAAAGGTACTTCGTTTACAACCTTGTTGATTTATGTTGATGAAAAACTAATAACTGGAAATGATCAAAAGACATTCTCATCACTTAAGCAATTTCTACAGTCACGGTTCAAAATAAATGACCTTGGAGATCTCAAGTATTTTTTAGGGATTGAAGTTTCCCGTTCAAAACAGGGCATATGTATTTCAAAAAGAAAATACACCCTTGACATACTCAAAGACAGTGGCATTTTGGGAGCAAAACCGGTAGGCTTTCCCATGGAACAGGGCACCAAACTTTCTGATGCAGGTGATCTACTCAAAGATCCATCTCAGTTTAGAAGATTGGTAGGCGTCTGATATATCTCACCATCACACGACCTAACATCACATATGCAATACATGTGCTTAGTCGATTTATGCATGCACCCCGAATGCCGCATATGGAGGCAGCTCTTAGAATACTCAAGTATCTAAAAAATGCATCATGGCAAGGTCTATTTTTTTCAGCTAGAAGTAACTTAAAGCTACATGCTTATTGTGATTCTGATTGGGCAGGATGTCCTATGACGAGGAGATCCACGACTGGTTATTGCGTATTTCTTGGGAATTCATTAATTTCTTGGAGGACTAAGAGACAAAAAATTGTCTCATTATCTTCTGCAGAGGCATAATATTGAGCTATGACAGGAGCATGTTGCGAGCTCACTTGGCTATGAAGCTTGTTACGTGACCTACATCTTCCACATCCAAAAGCCTCAATTCTCCATTGTGATAACAAGGTTGCACTACACATTGCTGCTAATCCAGTTTTTCATAACAGAACTCGTCATATAGAGATGGATTGTCACTTCATCAGAGACAAGATACAGGATGGTGCAATCTCTACCAAGTTCATACCTTCTTCACATCAGCTAGCAGACATGTTCACCAAACCCTTTTAGGGGAGTGTTGGAAAGTAATCAATACCTGATTCTATGGGAACTAGAATAGGAAAACCTTCTTTGTAATTGTTTGACTTTTCCTAGAATTGCTGTACAATTCTTTTCCTAGTTAGGCTGTGTATATTTTCCTAGTTAGGCTTGCATTCTCCCTGTATAAGAATATTGTACAATCAATAGAATAATTATTCCGGCACAATATCTTCTATACCAATTTTACACAGAAGAGTCATTATGAACGGTAACTGTCAATGTGATGACAGATGCCTCACTAGAATGGTTTAATTTTGTGGACCCTCCTCGCATGATGATCTAGGTAAAATCGGTGAATGGTTGTTTTGGTTTTGGGATCGCTGTACTTTTTTCTCTTTTCTAGAGATAGGCGAAACTTGTTATGAGACCAAGTTAAGATTTGGAGGAATGACATCGGCCCACTTATTAGCAACATCGATAATGTCTCTAACTTAGCCACCTACAAAACCCAGTATGTGTGGGATTTTATCACAAAAGATCTAAATGTTATGTGCGGGGCCTAAGTTCTATTGTGGAACTTTGTATTCTTCAACACTCCCTTATATGGGACCACTCTTTTGTGGGCCATAGATGCAACCAACTCCACATCAGTCACTTTTTCTCTTTTTTTGGGTTTGTTTCGGTTTTGGGGTTGCTGCCAACAAGAACATATGGTGGCATAGGATTGGGTTTTCGTTTGGCCATCTGGTAATGTTTTTGGAGAATGTTTTAAGAATATTTTCAGAAATGGAAATAAGAGCGAATTTGCATTTTCGGGATCAGAAAATGCGTCAGATAGATTAATTAGAAAAATATTCAGAAAATAAAAACAATGAAAACGTGTGTGGTAATACAATATGAGAATAATAATAATAATATCTGAGCTATTTTCAAGTGTATTTTTGCTAATTTATGTTCTAAAAAAATAATTAGGGTTTATGTTCTAGATAATAAAATTCTTATTATCTTTAGTTTAAATAAATACTAGCCTTTCCGCACCTACAATATGAGATGGGGAGATGGGGATCAATTATCTGATTTTTCTTTTAATTTAAATTTTTTAATATGAAAATGTGAGAATTTACCATATTATCCTCATTTAATTAATAATTTCAATTCTTAATGTTTGAATTAACCAATGGCATTTTATAATATTTTGAATGATTCACCATTCTCTGTCTTTTAAAGTAAAAGACAGAGACATTTTATAATATTTTGAATGATTCACCATTCTCTGTCTTTAAAGTGAAAGACAGAGAATGGTGAATCATTCAAAATATTATAAAATGTCATTGGTTAATTCAAACATTAAGAATTGAAATTATTAATTAAATGAGGATAATATGGTAAATTCACATTTTTTCATATTAAAAAAAATTAAAATTAAAAACAAAATCGGATAATAGATCCTCTTTTATAGAACATAACTACCCATATTATCTTTTCTTAATTCTAAAAATAAAAAAGAAAACCAACGCATGTGCTAAATGGCTAGTATATATAAATGAAAAAAAATTTGCCACAAAAATAAATATGAAATTGAATAATGTATAATGGTTTTTATATGCTAGTTTAACATTAATAAACTAGATTACTAATGAAGTGCAACGGAAAAAAGTGTAAGAATCAGACCAACCCCACCCCCACCCCCCTCTTTCACGTTCTCTTCATGCCATCGCACCCTCTCCCTCTCTCTCTCTCTCTCTCTCTCTCTCTCTCTCACTGCCACCACACCTTCCAGTAGCTTCCCAGCTCCCCATCTCACAGTTTTTCATCCTTTTATTTTTATTTTAAACGTTTTTCCTTTTCTTGGAATGAAAATTGATTCGGTAATTAGTTGTTCAACGATGTGGTTCAATTCAATTGGGTAGAGATTCCGTTGGGTTCGATTGAGTGGCGGTGATGTCAATCTGGTTCGATGGGGCAGTGTTGATTTTGATTGGGTGATGATAGTGGTTCAAGCTCTGCGTGTGGTTGCGGTTTCGAGCGATCGTGTTTGACGGTCTGTGCTGGCGTGTTTGACGGTGGTGGTTGTCGTTTGAGTGGACTTGATTGTCTACTCTGGTACAAGCAATAAATAACAACATCCTAAATTAGGATTCCTTATTAAATAAGAAATATATTTCCTACTCTGATTGAGCCTTGACTCACGCCTTTCCTACTCTGATTGAGCTTTGACTCACGCCAACGTGTTGTGATCTAGACATAGCTTTTTTCTTGGCATCCAATATGAGATTACATCTTTGTTTGAAATTGGTGTAATCATACCTTTTATTTACCATTTGTGGATTGTTCAAAATGTTTAGTTTATAACACATGCAGCTCATGAACTCGTCCTTAGATTAGCTGTCGCATTGATGAAGTGAGTTTTGAAATAGTTGTTTAAATTAGCCTCCTCTTGGAATGTAAGAAGAAAAGTTATGATTTCAAATCTGGGTTCCTCAAATCATTCAAATCAAGGATTTCAAATCAGAAAATTTGAATCAAAGTGGTGAAGAAGAACAAGAAAAGTCATAACACCCAAATTGGCTCTTCTTTCTCTTACAATCCATCCACAAAAGCTGAAAAAACTAACCCAAAAAAACAGAGCAAAGGAATCAGAAGAATCCGCTGCCCCAATGTCAGAAGAATCAGAAGGTGATAAAGGCGGATGCACTCCAAGTTTTCAGAAGGTGTTTTGTTTCTTTCTTTCTTTTTCTTTTTTTTCCCCAGAAAATGTGTTTTTTTAACTAACAGATTTTTATTTATTTTTTTAAACTTTATGTGGATTTTAAAATAAGTTTTTTCTCCACCCTACCGAATCAATTTTCATTCCAAGAAAAGGAAAAACGTTTAAAATTAAAATTAAAGGATGAAAAACTGGGAGATGGGGAGCGGGAAGCTACTGGAAGGTGAGGTGGCAGTGAGAGAGAGAGAGAGAGAGAGTGTGTGTGCGGCGGCATGAAGAGAACGTGAAGGAGGGGGTGGGGGTTGGGGTTGGTCTGATTCTTAAAAAATTTCCCGTTCTCCTAGACCCGGTAGTTGTTTTCATTCTCAGAAAACAGAAAACGGGGTGGGAAAATGACAGTAAATTATAGTTTTGTTTTCTTGTCACTGGATTAAACCAAAGCATTGATAAGTCAGTCAACTAGTCACACAGTAGTCAACAATGATGGTGGAAATAAAAAGCATCAATTGATGAAAGCTTTGATTTCCAACTCCTTCGTCTGACTTACAGAGAAGATGGGGAAAGACTTCAAAGTCAAGCAAAGGAAAAAATCTCATGGAAGCCTTTTCCATTTCCAACAGATTAAAGCCAATACACCAATTAACAGTTCTTCATTTTCTCTCAGCGTCTCTAAAACTAAAAGTTTATCAAAATGAGAACTTTGCTCCACTTTTTCCTTTTCATGATGACTATTAACTTAATCCAACTCTATGTTGAAGCCATCCCAGTTCAGAGCCGGTGCAATGAAGACCAGCAGTCATTATTGCTCCGTTTGAAGGAAACCTTGATCTTTGATTCTTCTCGTTCCTCCAAGCTTATATACTGGAATTCAAGTACCAACAGCGGTTCTTGGGCAGGAGTTAGTTGCACAGATGGCCTTGTTATCCGTCTTGACATTAGTGACGAATATATCTCAGGTGGCATTGACAATTCCAGCATTCTCTTTGATCTTCAGCATCTTCAAAGCCTCAACTTGGCCAACCATTCTGGTTTCATTGAAGGCTCTCAAATTCCAACTGCAATTGGAAGGCTTACGAATTTGAGGTATCTAAATTTATCCTTTAATGCTTATTTCGGGCAAATTCCCGTTGAGATTTCACACTTGACAAAGTTGGTTACCCTTGATCTTTCTGCAAATATCTTCATTCAAGCTCAATCCGAAAGTGTCTCCTTTGGCACTCAATCCGAAAATTTAAAACTTCAGAATCCAAATCTAAGCATGCTCATTCAGAACCTCACAGAGCTCACAGATTTATACCTTGATGATGTAAACATATCATCAGCACATGGGGCTCACTGGAGCCAAGCAATATCATCTTCACTGCCAAACTTGAAGGTGTTGAGCTTGTACAACTGTAGTATTTCAGGCCCTATTCATCAGTCTTTTGCTAAGCTCCAGTCTCTATCCGTGCTTCTATTGGATCATAACGATATCTCTGCTCCAGTTCCTGGATTCTTTGCCAACTTTTCAAGCTTGACTTCCTTAAGTCTCCGTTCATGTAACTTGTACGGGACGTTTCCCAAAGAGATCTTCCAGATAACTACACTGCAGAAAGTTTATCTTTCATCGAATCCCTGGCTTCAGGGTTCCTTGCCAGAATTTCTTAACAATGGATCTCTCCAATCCCTGGCTCTAAGCAGGTCAAAATTTTCAGGGTTCCTGCCAAACTCTATTGGCAACCTTAAAATGTTGTCTACACTAGATCTCTCAGGTTGCAGTTTCACTGGATCAATCCCAAACTCAGTCGCAAACCTAACACAATTGAATTTTTTGAAGCTGTCCTCAAATAGTTTTAATAGTTCCATTGATTCTATTCACTGGGAACACCTTGTTAATCTGGAAATTCTCGCATTGGACTCCAATCTACTCCATGGGAGTATTCCATCGTCTCCCTTTTCTCTTCCTGTGCTGCAGAATATAACACTTTCGCAGAATCAATTCTACGGTCAATTACCCGAATTTGCCAACATCTCTTCAAACTTACTGGACACACTTGATTTGAGTGGCAACCATTTGGAAGGACCAATACCTACTTCTATCTTTAATCTTAGAGGGCTTCAAGAGCTTCAGCTTTCTTCAAACCATTTCAGTGGCTTTCCTTTCAATGGTCCTAAGCAGCCTATAAGTCTTTTGACTCTTGATCTTTCCAACAATAGCTTGTTGATTGATTACAATGGAAGCAGTCCAACATCTTCGTCCTTCCTTCAAATTGTACGCTTGTCATTGTCCTCTAACACGTTGAGGGCCTTCCCAGACTTCTTGAGAAATCTATCCGGATTAGCCTATTTGGACCTTTCAGAAAACCAGATTCAAGGCGAGATACCCAACTGGATTTGGAAGCTCAATTCTCTTCTTGAACTAAATCTTTCTTATAACTACTTGGCAACTCTACAAGGTCCTTTACTGTACCTAACTTCTACTGTCTACAAGCTCGACCTTCGTTCAAACAATCTTCAGGGACAAATCCCACTTTTCCTATCATCAGCCACTTATCTGGATTATTCAAGAAATAATTTCGGATCTAGTATACCAGCTGACATTGGTGATTTCCTTTCTTCAACTGCTTTCTTCTCTCTGTCAAGCAATAACTTGCATGGCATCATTCCACCATCAATATGCAATGCAAGTGGTCTGGTTCTTGATCTGTCCAATAATTATCTGAGTGGCATGATTCCGGAATGCTTGACTGGGTTGTCAGTACTTAATTTAAGGAGCAACAACCTTACTGGCCCTATCCCGGATAAATTTGTTGAATCTTGCAGTCTACAAACTCTAGACCTCAGCAGAAATCAGATACAAGGTCAGTTTCCAAAGTCTCTAGTCAACTGCACAAAGTTGGAGGTTGTAAACCTTGGAAACAATCAGATAACAGATACCTTTCCATGCTTGCTGAAGAACATATCCACCTTGCGTGTCCTTATTTTGAGATCCAACAAATTTTATGGACGCATAGGATGTCCCGAGGCCAATGGCACCTGGCCAATGCTTCAAATCATAGACTTAGCTTACAACAATTTGAGTGGTGAAATACCAGGAACATCAATGACAACATGGAAAGAAATGATGGTTAACAAAGGCGATTCCCCACATACCCTTAGATTTTGGGTCTTCCACCTGGTACGTGAACAACTGATTGATGTTTACTATGGAGATGCAGTAACAATTACCAGCAAAGGTTTAGAAATGGATCTGGTAAAGATTCTAACCTTCTTCACCTTGATTGACTTCTCGTGCAACGAATTCAACGGATCAATACCTGAGGAAATGGGAGAATTCAAATCACTCTATGTCCTCAACTTGTCCTGCAATGCTTTCACAGGAGAAATCCCATCATCATTCGGTAACATGAGAGTGCTCGAGTCCTTAGACCTGTCAAAGAACAACCTGAGCGGGCAAATTCCACCACAGCTTGCAAACCTTACCTTCCTTTCATTCTTGAATCTCTCAAACAATCAACTGGTTGGTAGGATCCCAACCAGCACTCAGTTCTCAACTTTTCCAAAGGCCTCCTTTGCAGGTAACATAGGCTTATGGGGGCCTCCTTTGACCGCTGACGACAAACCAGGATTGCCGGTGCCACCACCAGCATCGAATGAAAGCCGTCGAAGTTCTGGACATGAGATTAATTGGGATCTCATCAGTGTTGAAATTGGATTTGTATTTGGCTTCGGAGTTGCCATTGGATCACTTGCCTTTTACAAGAGATGGAGGAATTGGTATTACAAAGCTACGCTTAACATCATCTTTAAGATGTTCCCTCAGCTGCATCAAAGACTTGGCAATCAAGGAAGACATGTTTACATAAACCAAAGGAGAAGACGTTGAAATGATTATGAAGATCAAATGTCTCCAAGTTAGCAAAAGGTAAGAGTGGTAGACTTCCATGCAAATAATAATAATAATATGGTGGATGCTGTTAAATCTTGGATTATCAAGTCACAAATTACATGGCTAAATGTCAAACTTTATAGATATGATTGTATGAGATATTGGTTTGAAATTTTTTCGTGATTATGAGAACAATTAAGTTGTACGTTAATTACTACTTTCGTTATTAAAAATCAGTATTTCTCTGACTATGAGGGTTGACAGATTCACGATTAAAATTTTGTATTTACATGGTTTGAATCTTTGCACACAAAACAGAAATTTAAAAAAACAAAACAAAAAAACAAAAATTATGATGATATTTGCCACATAAGAACAAGATTTACATATCTGTTACTTGCTTGGCTAGAGGAACCAGGCAAGCTCATCTTACTTTTACTCTGTTTTTTAAAATCAATTTGTTCTGTAATTTGTCGGGGAGGCTCATCTTTTGTGTTTGTCATGATATATATCTTGTCAATATCTACCTACATCTAGTAATCGAGTAGCACAAAAGATTGCTCAGGTTCCCTTGTCCATAGCTGACAGCTTAGTTTGGATTTAGGAAGCAGGTGGCTCCTTGGTTGTCTTCTGCTTTCCAAATTGTTTTTATGAACTTGCGTTCGTTTTTTATTCTTTTTTCTTTTTTTCAATTGGGCAATAGGAGATTAAATTTGAGATCACTTCGACTATTGAAAGCAAAAGTAGCTCTAAATTAGTAACTACACTTCTAGTAGCATTTGCATCGCCCTGCCACGTGAACTCATGGAAAGCTTAAACATAAAGGAAAAGGATGAGATTGAACAAAATAGCGTGTTTCATTGGGGTTCCTACTTCTTCTTAATAGACTTCAGAAAATAATGCAAACCCAGACAAGATGATAAGAGGAAGATAGGGAATTCGACGAAGGAGGATATTCTGAAGATAATCCAGTTAAAAGATAAAGATGACCTACAAGTAAGAAAATAATGAAAAGCAGAAAAAATATTATGGGAGAGGGACTTGCCTATCCCAAGGTCTATACCCCCTTCTCCTTATAAGTCTAGGCTATGTTTGGCGATTGGGATGGGATTGAATTATGAGGTAGAATTGGATTGTATTATATAGGAAATGATATAACACTAATCCAGTGATGTGTTTGGTACTACACATGATTAAACGTTGGATTAATGGAAATACTATTGCATGGCTTAATATAATCGAATCCAACTTAATCCCAACATAATCCAACTACATTTAGCCTTAATAAGATTAAACATAATTCAATTCTTGTTGTTTTTTGGACACCAAACATTTGACTAGGGTTATAAATCCTATTCGACTACATAATTCAACTCACCACGAGTGAACCTCACCTGATGTCAGGTGTTATAGGAACAATGGTGTATTTTATCCTGGGTAAGTATTTCTGCTAGGAAGGAAGGAGAGAGGATTTAATAAGGCAATACCTAGGTTGCCCAGTGGTCCCTTTTTTCACCATCAATGTTTTTAAATTGTCCTTTTTAACTATTAGGTCTTCATCCAATGTGTGTTCACTGAATAAAAACTTAACTTTCAGCACCAAAAAAAAAAATACAAACTTAATTGGTATTAAATTTAAAATATATATATATTATGGATTTTTGAAGTAGGTTGCAAATTGACCCCTGTTGATAATTGGGTGTCATCTGATGTCAAAAAAAAAATTTTAAAAAAAATCACCTATAACAGGATGGCATTGTTTTGCTATCCCAATAACAACAACACGTGAAAAATTATCTTGCGTGCCACTGTGTTATTGACCCGGATAGCAAAAAGTTATATAACCATTACGTGAGAGTTTCTCTTCATTTGATGATCACAATTTTGGGACCATACATCAGTTTTTGATTTCTTAATCTCTTCTTTTGATGAATTATTTGTCAGTATATATATATTCTCTTTCTATTAAGAGATTCCTCAAATAATTTTATTTAGGAACCCTTTAGGGTTCTCTACAAACAAACAAAATTTCAACAATCCAAACTATCTATTTTTTAAGTCTACATTCATATATCATATTTGCAAAAAAAATTAGACAAATCGAAAACCGTTTCAACATATAATTGTGTCTTACAAAATCAATAAACACGATGCTTTAAGAAAATACTAAAATTTCAATAATTCAATTGAGTGTTGAAATGATATTGAATTCAAATGATTTTTTGTAGAGATGATATTTAAATAAATATCTACAAAATAGACTGTTTGAATTAGTGAAACACAATACGGAATGAGCTCTATAAAGGTGTCCTTCAAATAAACTTATTTAAAAAATCCCTCAACTGAAGCTCCATATATTTATATATATTGATGCAATACAAGAACACAAGATATTTCCCATATACGCTTACCTCCACTATTCTACTGGTTTTTTTTTTCCTTCCCCATATTCTCACATTCTTGTACCTTGACCAACTTTTGCAAAGAATACAAAGAGTTTTTATACACCAGAATCCATTGCCCACTTGCATAAGAATAGCACACTGAACCAGTATCAAGGAATTATCCACCAAAACCCATCTGGAAACAGAATTAACAATCTTTTAATCTACACATAAAAGTATAAACTCCCTTTCGCCAAATGAGTATAAAGTATAATAAAAGGTTATTTCATTTTCTTTTACTGAACAATATATTAGTTAAAAAACCAAAAACAAAACACGTTTCTGGAAACTTGCGGAGTCGCTGCCCAGCCTCCTCCGACCCCATGGTGGAGGTCGACTCTTTAGCTTAGTCTGATTCGATGATGCTGATTCTACTCTTTAGGTTTCTCCCATTGCTTTTTCTTCTGTTTTCTGATTAATAAGAGAGCAATCTTTATATAAAAACCAATTTTTTTTGTTGAGAAATTGATATTGGTTTGTTGATAAATCAATGATGTGTTGAATTCAAAGGTGAAGAAGAAGAAGAAAAGTTATGATTTCAAATCTGGGTTCCTCAAATCATTCAAATCAAGGATTTCAAGTCAGAAAAATTGAATCAAAGTGGTGAAGAAGAACAAGGAAAGTCATGACACCCAAATTGGCTCGGCTTTCCATCCACAAAAGCTGAAAAAACTAACCCAAAAAACCAGAGCAAAGGAATCAGAAGAATCCGCTGCCCCAATGTCAGAAGAATCAGAAGGTGATAAAGGCGGCTGCACTCCAAGTTTTCAGAACGCGTTTTGTTTCTTTCTTTCTTTTTCTTTTTTTCTTCCCAGAAAATGTGTTTTTTTAACTAAGAGTAAAAAAAAAAAACTTTATATGGATTTTAAAATAAGTTTTTTCTCCACCCTTAGATTAGATGACCACAAACTCCCTTGACTACAGGGGTCTAGGAGAACGGAAAAAACTTTAAGAATCAGACCAACCCACCACCACTGCCACCTCACCTTCCAGTAGCTTCCCAGCTCCCCGCCCCGCCATTTTTTCATCCTTTTATTTTTATTTTAAACGTTTTTCCTTTTGGAATGAAAATTGATCCGGTAATCAGTTGTTCAACGATGGGGTTCAATTCGATTGACGGTCTGTGCTGGCGTGTTTGACGATGTTGGTGTTTGACGGTCTGTGCTGGTAGTGTTTGACGGTGGTGGTTGTCGTTTGAGTGGATTTGATTGTCTTTGTTGGTGGTGATGGGTTTGATTGGTGATGTTATGTTTGAAGATGTTGAATTTGTATTTTCTGAAAGGAATATTTGGGTATGGGATTTGAGAAAATGATGAAAACATGTAAAAGTTGAGATCGTTTTCAATCATTAGTTTTCCGTGTTTTCAAACTTAACAGCACCGAACGCGTTTTTAGTTGTTTTCATTCTCAGAAAACAGAAAACGGGGTGGGAAAATGACAGTAAATTATAGCATTGAATATTACAGATAAGTCAGTCAACTAGTCACACAGTAGTCAACAATGATCATGGAAATAAGTCAGTCAACTAGTCACCTAGTAGTCTAACTTACAGATGAGATGGGGAAAGACTTCAAAGTCAAGCAAAGGAAAAATCTCATGGAAGCCTTTTCCATTTCCAACAGATTAAAGCCAATACACCAATTAACAGTTCTTCATTTTCTCTCAGTGTCTCTCAAACTAAAAGTTCACCAAAATGAGAACTTTGCTCCACTTTTTCCTTTTCATGATGACTATTAACTTAATCCAACTCTATTTTGAAGCCATCCCAGTTCAGAGCCGGTGCGATGAAGACCAGCAGTCATTATTGCTCCGTTTGAAGGAAACCTTCATCTTTAATTCTTCTCGTTCCTCCAAGCTTATATACTGGAATTCAAGTACCGACTGCTGTTCTTGGGCAGGAGTTCGTTGCACTGATGGCCTTGTTACCCGTCTTGACATCAGTGGCGAATCTATCTCAGGCCCTATTCATCAGTCTTTTGCTAAGCTCCAGTCTCTATCCGTGCTTATATTGGATGATAACGACATCTCTGCTCCAGTTCCTGGATTCTTTGCCAACTTTTCAAGCTTGACTTCCTTAAGTCTCCGTGGATGTAACTTGTACGGGACGTTTCCCGAAGAGATCTTCCAGGTGACTACACTGCAGGAAGTTGACCTTTCAGATAATCCCCGGCTTCAGGGTTCCTTGCCAGAATTTCTTAACAATGGATCTCTCCAATACCTGGATCTAAGCTCGTCAAAATTTTCCGGGTTCCTGCCAAAATCTATTGGCAACCTTAAAATGCTGTCTGAACTAGATCTCTCAGGTTGCAATTTCACTGGATCAATCCCAAACTCAGTCGCAAACCTAACACAATTGAATTTTTTGGAGCTGTCCTTAAATAGTTTTAATAGTCCCATTGATTCTATTCACTGGGAAAACCTTGTTAATCTGGAATTTCTCGAGTTGTACTCCAATCTACTCCATGGGAGTATTCCATTGTCTCTCTTTTCTCTTCCTGTGCTGAAGGACTTAATACTTTCGCAGAATCAGTTCTCCGGTCAATTACCCGAATTTGCCAACATCTCTTCAAACTTATTGTGGAACATTGATTTGAGTGGCAACTATTTGGAAGGACCAATACCTACTTCTATCTTTAATCTTAGAGGGCTTCTATGGCTTCAGCTTTCTTCAAACCATTTCAGTGGCTTTCCTTTCAATGGTCCTCAGCAGCCAAAAAATCTTTTCTTTCTTGATCTTTCCAACAATAACTTGTTGGATGATTACAATGGAAGCAGTCCAACATCTTCCTCCTTCCTTCAAATTTACAACTTGGTCTTGTCCTCTAACAAGCTGAGGGCCTTCCCAGACTTTTTGAGAAATCAATCCAGATTAACCTATTTGGACCTTTCAGAAAACCAGATTCAAGGCGAGATACCCAACTGGATTTGGAAGCTCAATTCTCTTCTTGCACTAAATCTTTCTTACAACTCCTTGACAACTCTACAAGGTCCTTTACATAACTTAACTTCTAATCTCCTCGCGCTCGACCTTCGTTCAAACAATCTTCAGGGAAAAATCCCACTTTTCCTATCATCAGCCACTTATCTGGATTACTCAAGAAATAATTTCAGCTCTACTATACCAGCTGACATTGGTAATTTCCTTCCTTCAACTGCCTTCTTCTCTCTGTCAAGCAATAACTTGCATGGCATCATTCCACCATCAATATGCAATGTAAGTGGTCTGGTTCTTGATCTGTCCAATAATTCTCTGAGTGGCATGATTCCGGAATGCTTGACTCGGCTATCAGTACTTAATTTGAGGCGCAACAACCTTACTGGCCCTATCCCGGATAAATTCAATGAATTTTGCGGTCTACAAACTCTAGACCTCAGCAGAAATCAGATACAAGGTCAGTTTCCAAAGTCTCTAGTCAACTGTACACAGTTGGAGGTTGTAAACCTTGGAAACAATCAGATAACAGATACCTTTCCATGCTTGCTGAAGAACATATCCACCTTGTGTGTCCTTGTTTTGCGATCCAACAAATTTTATGGACGCATTGGATGTCCCGAGGCCAATGGCACCTGGCCAATGCTTCAAATCATAGACTTGGCTTACAACAATTTGAGTGGTGAAATAGCAGGAACATCTTTGACAACATGGAAAGCAATGATGGTAGACAAAGATGGTTCCCCAGTTCACTTTGAATTTTCATACCACCAGGTGAGACGTAGAGGTCCGATTTCTGATTACTATGGAGATGCAGTAACAATTACCAGCAAAGGTTTAGAAATGGATCTGGTTAAGATTCGAAACTTCTTCACCTTGATTGACTTCTCGTGCAACGAATTCAATGGATCAATACCTGAGGAAATGGGAGAATTCAAATCACTCCATGTCCTCAACTTGTCCTGCAATGCTTTCACAGGAGAAACCCCATCATCATTCGGTAACATGCGAGTGCTCGAGTCCTTAGACCTGTCAAAGAACAACCTGAGCGGGCAAATTCCACCACAGCTTGCAAACCTTACCTTCCTTTCATTCTTGAATCTCTCAAACAATCAACTGGTTGGTAGGATCCCAACCAGCACTCAGTTCTCAACTTTTCCAAAAGCCTCCTTTGCAGGTAACAAAGGCTTATGGGGGCCTCCTTTGACCCCTGACGACAAAGCAGGATTGCCAGTGCCACCACCAGCATCGAATGAAAGCCGTCAAAGTTCTGGACATGAGATTAATTGGGATCTCATCAGTGTTGAAATTGGATTTGTATTTGGCTTCGGAGTTGCCATTGGATCACTTGCCTTTTACAAGAGATGGAGGAATTGGTATTACAAAGCTACGCTTAACATCATCTTTAAGATGTTCCCTCAGCTGCATCAAAGACTAGGCAATCGAGGAAGACATGTTTACATAAACCAAAGGAGAAGACGTTGAAATGATTATGAAGATCAAATGTCTCCAAGTTAGCGAAAGGTAAGAGTAGTAGATTTCCATGTGGATGCTGTCAAATCTTGGATTATCAAGTCACAAATTACATGGCTAAATGTCAAACTTTATTGGTTTGAAATTTTTTCATGATAATGAGAACAATTAAGTTGTACGTTAATTACTACTTTCGTTATTAAAATCAGTATTTATCTGACTATGAGGGTT
The DNA here is from genome assembly GCF_029339155.1 of Prunus mume. Classification (NCBI taxonomy): domain Eukaryota; kingdom Viridiplantae; phylum Streptophyta; class Magnoliopsida; order Rosales; family Rosaceae; genus Prunus; species Prunus mume. The sequence goes on along the minus strand of NC_142699.1, from coordinate 4,002,580 downwards.
GACAGATTCACGATTAAAATTTTGTATTTACATGGTTTGAATCTTTGGACACAAAACAAAAGTTATGATGATGTTTGCCACATAAGAACAAGATTTACATATCTGTTACTTGCTTGGCTAGAGGAACCAGGCAAGCTCATCTTACTTTTACTCTCTGTTTTTTTTCTTCAATTTGTTCTGTAATTTGTCGGGGAGGCTCATCTTTTGTTTGTCATGATATATATCTTGTCAATATCTACCTACATTTAGTAATCGAGCGGCTCAAAAGATAGCTGACAGCTTAGTTTGGATGTAGGAAGCAGGTGACTCCTTGGTTGTCTTCTGCTTTCCAAATTGTTTTTATGAACTTGCGTTCGGGTTTTTTTTTTTTTTTCATTTTTCATTTTTTCAATTGGGCAATAGGAGATTAAATTTGAGATCACTTCTACTATTGAAAGCAAAAGTAGCTCTAAACTACGAGTGAGTTAGTAACTACACTTCTAGTAGCATTTGCATCGCCCTGCCAGGTGAACTCATTGAAAGTATAAACATGAAGGAAAAGGATGAGATTGAACAAAATAGTGTGTTTCATTGGGGTTCCAACTTCTTCTTAATGGACTTCAGAAAATAATGCTAAGCAGACAAAATAAGATGGGAGAGGGACCGGAGTATTCCCTATAGGCTATGTTTGGCAATTGGGCTTGGATTGGATTATGAGGCAGAATTGGATTGTATTAGATTGGAAATGATAACACTAATCCAGTGATGTGTTTGGCACTACGCATAATTGAATGGTTGGATTAATTGAAATGTGTACATGGTCTAATATAATCCAATCAAACTTAGTCCCAACATTTTGATAGGATTCATAATCCAACTACATTTGGCCCTAGTAAGATTAGACATAATTCAATTCATGTTGTTTTTAAGACACTAGAGATTTAACTAGGATTATAAATCTTATTCAACTACATAATCTAACTCACCAAACGAGTGCACCTCACCTAATGTCAGGTGTTATAGGAACAAGGGTGTATTTTATCCCGGGTAAGTATATCTGCTAGGAAGCAGAGAGGATAAGGCAAGTTTTTAAATCATCCTTCATCATTTTTTTTTTTTAAATTGTCCTTTTTAACTATTAGGTCTTCATCCAATGTGTGTTCACTGAATGCAAACTTCAATTTTGGCGAGAAAAAAAAAATTGCAAACTTCATTGGTATTAAATTTTTTAATAAATATATATACATATATATATATATTATGGATTTTTGAAGTAGGTAGCAAATTGACTCATGTTGATAATTGGGTGTCATATGATAAATAAAAAACTTACCTATAACAGAGGTAACACTGTTTTACCATCCCACCTAAAATTTATGTTATTAGCCGAGCTAAAAATGTTATCCCCGTTACATAAGAGTTTCTCTTCGTTTGATGGTCACAATTCTGGGACCACACATCAGTTTTTTATTTCAAATTTTTTTTCAACAATCCAAACTACCTATTTTTAAAGTCTACATTCATAGATCATCCTTGCAAAAAATTGAACAAATCGGAAACTGTTTCGACATCTAATTGTGTCCTACAAAATCAATAAACACGGTGCTTTAAAAAAAATATTAAAATTTCAAAAATTCAATTGAGTGTTCAAATGATATCGGATTCAAGGAATTTTTTGTGGAGATGATCTTGTACCTCCACTATTCTAATGATTTTTTTTCTTCCCCATATTCTCACATTCTTGTACCAGAATCCATTCAACATTAAATAAAAAAAATAACCCACTTGGATAAGAATGGCACACAGAATCAGAATCAAGGAATTATCCACCAAAACAGAAGAATTAACAATCTTTTAATCTACACATAAAGTACAAACTCCCTTTCACCAAATAAATAAGTTTATATTTCTTTTTTAAGAAAACGAGAGCTGGAGCATTCTTCTTGTCAAATTGCTCATAAATAAGATATGCCAAAACTGCAAGCTTTGAATAAAATAGTTATATCGATGCAGATCCCATCACAAACGCAGCAAAGCTTATCTAAATTTGCCCAATTGCACTTCATAATTGAGCTTATATAATACTCAACTTGACACTAACCTATTGCCATTATCTTCATCTTGTCATCTTTCTTGGTAAACCAAAGCAGCAAGTTAGCAACATGTTGCTCGGAAAACTCAAATCACAACACTTAATGATATTTTAGTCTTTTGCTACTCTTCCTATTCAAAGATCAACATAAAAAAATTAATAAAAAAATATACCAAATCTCTTACACAATGGCTTCAAATAAAATATCGACGACAACGGCAGCGCATATATGGTATTATAATTGAGCTATGAAACGAGCATTCAACGTAACACTAACATAATGACACTATCTTTATCCTGGTTCTTGTAACCTTTCTTGGTAGCCAAAGCCCTATTTGTTACTCAAAAGGTTCAAACACAACATCCATGCTGTTTTTAATTTTTAACTATCAATTTAAGACCAACAAAACAAAAGAGACCCAATAATTTACACTCAAACAATCCCTCTATACACAAAAAAACAAAGTCAATTATCATATACCACCAACAAAACCAAAAAGGTATCCAAATTCAAGCCTAGTCATTTTTACAACTGAACTATACAAAACCATATTAAAACAAAGATCTAAAGAAAGACAACAAAAAGATTTTTATTTCATATATTCTTTCCTTATGCTTTACTCCACTACCATTCTGATGACATATTTTCCCATATTATTCCCTTATATCTTGACCAACTTTTGGATGCAGATGCCCAATGAGCATTATAAAGATTGTTTTTTTGAGCATTAGAAAGCCTGTTTATGAGCCAAAACCCATTCTCTATAGAATAATTAACATAATAATAATACTAATAATAGTCTACTTCAATAATCATGGCTGAAAGAATCAAGGGATCGTCTAACAAAACCAGGCTGGAAAAGAAGAATCAACAACAATTATTTAATCTATATAAAGTATAAATAGTGGCATTTGATTGCAACAGACATTTCATTAAATAAAAAAGTTCAAAACAGAGGAGGCTCATTTGATTGCAATAGGCATTTCCTCATGAATAGATGCCAAAGCAACGACATGTTACTCGTTTTTACTCTTTTACTACTTGCAACCCAATCCAAAGACCAACATAAAAAATAGACCAAATAATTTCCACCACACCCGCAGATTAATAATGAATAGATACCAAATGTCACAAGGTTTTCAATAAAATACTTGTATCGATGCAGAGATCAACTTTCTAGGTAACCAAAGCAGCTACATATCAGGCCAAAATGTTAACGTATTGCCAATATCTTTATCTTGGTTCTTGTCACTTTTCTGGGTAACCAAAGCAAGTAAAATATTACTCAAAGGGTTCAATCACAGCATCTATGTCAATTAGTTTTTTACTACTATCAATTCAAAACCAACAAAACAAAAGAGACCCAACAATTTACACAAAAACAATTCCTCAAATACACAAGAAACAATGTCCATTGTCTTACCACCACACAACCAGAAAAATCCACCACAATCCATACAATTAAATTCTTCATTCTTCTTATTTAAACTATAAAACCATATAGAAACAAAAATTAAAAAACATTATCTATGAATTTATTTGTTTATATTTGTCACATAGCAGAGGCCTGGGAAGCCATGGAAGCAACAACCTTACCGTCATGAATTTGATTCAACGCACCAACACCACCTTGTCTTCCGTCTACTGCCACCGGGGCCACCGGGGCCACCGCTTGATATGAGGAAACAACACCTCCAGCTGTTGTGTAGTACACCTGCCTCCCAACCGCTTCGTATCCAACCTGTGCAAACCCTTCACTATAAGCTCCAACCTTTGCCTGATGAGCCTGCTGTGCTTGTTGAGCGTGCTGCACTTGCTGAGCTTGCTGCACTTGCTGAGCTTGCTGCACTTGCTGAGCTTGCTGCACTTGCTGAGCTTGCTGTGCTGCCACTGCAGTATTGTATGCCTGAGCGTCCCGGTACACCTCCGGTACCATCCTCTGCGGTACTCCATAGTACGCCTGACCAACCGGTCCAGTTGCGGGTCTATGAGCCGGCGCCTGGTACACACCGGTCGGCGTTGAAATGAGGTAAACCGGCTGCTCCGGTCCAGACTGACCAGCCGCCCCCGGATAACCCCCAGTGTTCATGTGCCTCTCCGGCATATAGGCAGTAGGCATTTGCACAGGTGTCGGCATTGCCACCGGAGAAGATCCTTGCACTGGTGCTAGGTTTTCT